>NW_015163623.1:527797-569935 GCF_001447785.1 Gekko japonicus
TCCCAATCCTAAATCACCTACCCAGCGATAGAGAGAGAGAGAGAGAGAGAGAGGAGAGAGAGAGGAGAGAGGGGAGAGAGGGGAGAGAGGGGAGAGAGGGGAGAGAGAGGGGGGGGATGGAACAGATGTCTTGACCATAAGTCGTATTCAGCTTTATCCCCATACCAGTCCCTTAATTTCTGATGGTTTCAGATAGTAATCTCCGATGACGTTGAACTCAAGTTCTTTATTCAGCATCAGTTTTCACTCAGCTGCAAAGCCACCACTCCCTGTCTACTAAACTTTGGTATTTCTCCTTCCAATCAAGTGAAACATCCTTTCTTTTCCTCGACTTCCTTTCATCTGGCCACCTGCCTTTACCCTTCTCCAACTGTCTTTATTAAACCCTCACCAACTGTCAGTCAATCCTTCTCCCCACTTTCCCTCAACACCATGGTAACCAGCAGCTCTTAATGAATATCACACACTGTGGATGCACTCCACCCAACGTTTGCCACTCCCTGCACAAGGGTTACTACATCACATCCTCCCTTAACGGACGTGTGCCAATGTTAGAGTAAGCAATGGCAAAAGTTACTTGTGTGCCAATGTTAGAGTAAGCAATGGCATCTCAAAAGTTACCGGCACAGAAAGCCACTTTCATGAATTTGTGATTATGGTACAGACTAAACAAGAATGCTGTTAATTACATTTCCCACTTCCAAAATGACTGCCCACTGCTCTGTCATACTAGGTGTGATAGAAACCCTAAAACTCACTAAGGCTCAAGAGTGCCACCTAGAGTATCTGGGGTCTTGGAACCATGGAGGTTCCAACAGAATGAGCCATTTACTTCAATTCCACACTAGACTATCTTGGCAGCCTTAATCTCTTTTGGACAAAGGACAATCATCTCCAGGTTGCAACAGAACCCACCCCAATTAAAGGTGCCATTTTGAGACAAAGCATCAGCTTTCAAATGCCTTTTGTGAGATCAGTGCATATTATTGTATAGGTATTTATATAATTCAGACAGCAGTTATAGTAGCAAAACCCAGACTCCACTATCTATGGTGTTTTATAGAATCATAGAATGTTAGAGTTGGAAGGGATCTTGCAGGTCATCTAGTCCAACCCCCTGCACTCTGCAGGAGCATAGCCAAAAGATAGCCCTACAACATACCCGAAAGATGGTCATCTACCCTCTGCTTGAAAATGTCCTGTGAAGGAGCATCCACCACCTCCCGAGGCAGTCTGTTCCACTGCTCAACCACTCTTACAGTTAGGAAGTTTCTCCTGATATTTAGTCGGTAGCCGGCAGTTCTTGTGGTGGTGGCTGTTTCAAGCTGGGAACCACCTGTCAACCATGTCCCCTACAGGGCCAATATTCATGCTCACTTTCCTGGAACAAGAAGGCAGGTGCCACATTGGCTGCCAAGATAGTAAATGGCTCATTCTATTGGAACCTCCATGGTTCCAAGACCCCAGATTCTCTAGGTGGCACTATTGAGCCTTAGTAAGTTTTAGGGTTTCTCTCACACCCACTCTCTGGCAGCTTCCACTCTGAAATTCCCTTTCTCTGGAAACTCGCCAAAGCCGGTGCCTCTGTATTATCCAGAAGCTGCACAAGGCATGTTTGATCCCAGCTGGCTTGCGATGGGCTGGAGACAGGAGGAAACTATTGGCATATCTTGATCCACCTCAAAAACCCTTGAGATAGAATCATAGAATCACAGAGTTGAAAGGGGCCATAGAAGCCATCTAGTTTAACCCCCTGCTCAATGCAGAATCAGCCTAGAGCATCCTTGAAAAGTGTTTGTCCAGCCGCTGCTTGAAGACGGCCAGGGAGGGGGAAGACCTATCAGTACTATTAAATAAAATTTGGATTTCAATTAAAATGTGTTGCATTTTTTTTTTGGGGAAAAGATAGACATTACTTTCCATGATGGGGGAAGAGAATACTTAAGGCCCAAAGCCTAGTACCAGGTGGACGATGAGCTGGGGACAACAGGCTGGCTGCTCACACCAGCGCGGGGCTTGAACTAACACAGTTCAGATGTTAAGACAGTGAGATATACCCACTGTGCCACTGCTCCCCTGTGTGGGCAGGACCTGGAAAATCTGGACTTTTCCATCCACAAGGCAGCCATCCTGGCTTTGTTGTGATATTTCCAAAACTTCAGAGCAAAGGAGGTTTGAGAAAAATCAGGGGAAAGCCAGGAAAACCCTGGGAGGCACCACAGTGCTGCAGGGAAGGAGGAAACCTCCTACTTTCCAACAGCATCAAATCCAGGGCAAATAAATCACGCTTAAACACTCTTTTTCCTCTTAATAAGACTACAGATGTAGCCCAAAATCAGATACTTGGTTATACGATGCCTTTTCCCTGCATCTCATTTAACAGTTATCCAAGCTGTTGAAAAGCTGGATGAACCTATTTATCACAGTTTTATCCCACCCTTTCTTCACAGCTGAGTGAATGGAAGATTATAGATATTAATAAGATTCATCCCATTTGCCCACCTCATAAGAACATAAGAGCCCTGCTGGATCCAACCAACAGTCCATCTAGTCCAGCATCCTGTCTCACACAGTGGCCAACCAGTTTCCCTGGATAGCCAACAACAGGGCATAGAGTCCAAGGCCTTCCCCTGATGTTGACTCCTGGTTCTGGGACTCAGAGGATTAGTGCCCCTGAATGTGGAGGTTCCCCATAGTCACCATGGCTAGTAGCCATTGATAGACGTATCCTCCATGAATCCACTAATCCTATTTTACAGCTGTTTATTCCTGTGGTCACCACAAAATCACTCTGACAGCGAATTCCACATTTTAATCACTCTCTGCTTAAAGTAGTATTTCCTTTGGTCCTTCCTGAACCTACTGCCCATCAGCTTCACTGGATGCCCTCTAGTTCCAGTATTCTGGGAGAGGGAGAAAAAGTTATCTTTGTCAACTCTCTCCACCCCATGCATAATGGTATAAACCTCTTATCATGTCCCCCCTTAGTCATCTCTTTTCTAAACTGAGAAGTCCCAGACTCTTCATCCTTTCCTCATAGGGAAGGTGCTCCAGCCCCCTAATCATCTTGATTGCCCTCCTCTGCACTTTTTCCAGCTCTGCAATGTCCTTTTTGAGATACGGTGACCAGAATTGTACCCAGTATTCCAAATGAGGCCATACCATAGATCTATACAGGGGCATTACAGTATAGCCATTTTATTCTCAATCCCTTTCCTAATAATCCTTTAGAGTTTGTGTTTTTCATTGCCACAACACTTTCATTGAGCTATCCACTACAAACCCAAGATCTTTTTCCTCTCAGCCTCAGCAAGTACAGACCCCATTAGCCTATACCTGAAGACGGGATTTTTTTGTCCCAATGTGCATCACCTTATACTTACCAACATTGAACTTCATTTGCCACACTGTCATCCACTCACCCAGTTTGTGGAGGTCCTCTTGGAGTTCTTCACAGTCAGGCTTGGTTTTTGCAATTCTGAATAATTTTGGGCCATCTGCAGACTTGGCTACTACACTGCTCACCCCTAGTTCCAGACCACTGATGCATTTGCCTGAGACAGATGTTAGGCTGACTGGCCTGTAATTTCCTGGTTCCCCTCTGGATCTCTTTTTTAAAAATGGTGTCACATTTGCTACTCTCCAGTCATCTGGTATAGTGGCTGGACTTAGTGATAGATTATGTATACAGGTTAGTAGATCAACTATCTCACTCACAACTGAGTTCCTTAAGAACTCTAAGGGGTATGCCATCAGGACCCAGAGACTTATTGGTTTTTAATTTCCCCAGTAGGTCTGGAACTTCATCTCTGATCACCTCAATTTGATTCAGTTCTTCATACTCCCTTCCCAAAAATAGGGGCTGTGGCATGGGTACACATCCCACACTTTCTACAGTGAACACAGAAGCAAAAAAATAATTGAGCTTCTCTGTCATCTCCGCATCTTCCTTTAGCAATCCCCTTATTCCTTTGACATCCAAAGGCGCCACTGCTTCTCTGGCTGGTATCCTGCTCTGGGTATGTTTTTAAAATGTTTATTGTTTGTCTTGTTGCTTTTAGGAACTCATTCCTTAAACTTTTTTTGCATGACTAATTATTGACTTACATTTCTTTTGCCAGAGCCTATGGTCCCTCCTGTTCAATTCATTGGGGCAGATCTTTCACTTTACTTTTTATAGCGTCCTTGCATTGACTTGCATTGTTAACCACACAGACCTTCTTTTAGTGTTGGCAGTACTTTTCTTCACCAGTGGAATGCATTCTATCTGGAATTCAATTAGTGTGGTTTTAAATAGCTTCCAAGCATCCTCTATGGATTTGACTGTCTTGTGTTTCCCCTTCAGATTCCCTTTAACTATTCCCCTTGTTTGTGTAAAGTTCCCTCTTTTCAAATCAAATGTTACAGTTTTTTACTTTAGAGGAACTTTCCATGACCTGAATTCTGAACTTAATAGTATTGTGATCACTGTTCCCAACAGATGTAACAACCTCTACATCTCTCACCAGGTCCAATATCACTACCCCTCTGGTTGGTTCTGTGACCAACTGTTCCAGTGCACAGTCATTTCTGATGTCTAGGAATCTCATTTCTACAGCATGACTCAAGCACATGTTTACCCAGTCAATGTGAGAGTAACTGAAGTCTCCCAGTATAATAATATTATCTGATTTAGACACGTCACTTATTTTCAACAGTTCGAAAGCAAGAAATTGCAAATAGATAAATAGGTACCGCTTCGGTGGGAAGGTAACAGCGTTCCATGCGCCTCGGTGTCTAGTCATGCTGGCCACATGACCATGGAAATGTCTTTGGACAGCGTTGGCTCTTCGGAGATGAGCACCACATCCCTAGAGTTGAATTTGACTGGCTTTCGAGCAAGGGAAATCTTTACCTTTACTAATGGCCCAGTATTTCCACCCATATCGTTTCTGTTGGGGACTTAATTCACTTGACGCTTTCTTGATTCTATGCCTTCTTTGATGTACAACACAATACCACCAGTTTGAGAGCCAGTTTGGTGTAGTGGTTAAGTGCGCAGACTATAATCTGGGAGAACCGGGTTTGATTCCCCACTCCTCCACTTGCACCTGCTGATGTGACCTTGGGTCAGTCACAAGCTCTGGCACAGCTGTCCTTGAAAAAGAGCAGTTTGTGTCAGAGTTCTCTCAGCCCCACCCACCTCACAGGGTGTCTGTTGTGGGGAGGGGAAGGGAAAGGAGTTTGTAAGCCGCTCTGAGACTCCAAGTGAAGGGCGGGGTATAAATCCAATCTCTTCTTCTTCTTCTTCCCACCAGGAAAGGATGTTAAGCTGTATACCTATACGTCACCTGCAAGTTCTTGCTGAATTGTTTGTGCTTTAATTGGTTTAACTAGATTTCATATTTAAATTTGTATATGGCAAATGTTGTACCCCGCCCTGAGCCTTGTTGCATGGGGGAGGGTGGGTCATAAATCAAATAAATAAATAAATAATTTTAATTTAGCATTGACAATAAATAAATACATTAAGTAGAAGTCATTTTAACCAACACGGGAAGCAGTTTGCACCTTGCACCTTGTTACAATAGATATTCAGTAGAGTTTGACGCTTCTCTGTAGTACAACTTGATGCTTGCTGGAAGCCCTAAGACTTCTATTCGACTGAGGCAAAGGGAGACAGAGGGGATGACAGATTACAACCCGCTGCTGCTCCCATGCAACTTCTTCACCCCATCAATGTGAACTGCCTGCTCTCCTGTTCTAGAGACAGGCTTAGCAAGAATGCAGACAAGGCAATTATTTTACCCCCCATTCTCTCTCTTCACTTTGAAAAGAGCAACAAACCAAAAAGAGAGATCCTCTACAGAGTTCTTCTACTCAGGCCACATCAGCCCGAATGCATTGATAACGCACTGTTTTATCTAAGTATAAAATATATGTGGGAAAACAGTATGTGATGGAAAGTGCTGCTTAAACCGTACTCCAGAACAACTGATCTGGGTATGATTTTGACAGGTCCTTCGATTATGGAAGTCTTTACCTCTACGGCGCACTCCTACAGGCCAAAAACTCCCCAGAGCCTAGTCTATTTACTTCACTTAATAATTGCTTATTTAATATATATGCAGAGTACATCATGCGAAATGCTGGCCTGGATGAATCACAAGCGGGAATTAAGATTGCTGGGGAAAAGATCAACAACCTCAGATATGCAGATGATACCACTCTAATGGCTGAAAGTGAAGAGGATCTAAAGAGCCTCTTGCTCAGAGTAAAAGAGGAGAGCGCAAAAGTGGGCTTGAAGCTCAACATCAAAAAAACTAAGATCATGGCATCCGGCCCCATCACTCCTTGGCAAATAGAAGGGGAAGTCGTGGAAGTAGTGACAGACTTCACGTTCCTGGGATCCCAGATCACCGCAGACTGTGACTGCAGCCATGAAATTAAAAGACGCCTGCTCCTTGGGAGGAAAGTGATGGCGAACCTAAACAGCATGATAAAAAGTAGAGACATCACCCTGCCAACAAAAATACGCATGGTCCAAGCAATGGTATTCCCAGTAGTCATGTATGGCTGTGAGAGTTGGACTATAAGGAAGGCCGAGCGCCGAAGAATAGATTCTTTTGAACTATGGTGCTGGAGGAGACTCTTGAGAGTCCCTTGGACTGCAAGGAGATCAAATCAGTCAATCCTAAAAGAAATCAACCCTGACTGTTCCCTGGAAGGCCAGATAATGAAACTGAAGCTCAAATACTTTGGCCACCAAATGAGAAGGGAGCACTCACTGGAAAAGACCCTGATGCTGGGAAAGACTGAAGGTCAAAGAAGACGGGGACGGCAAAGGATGAGATGGTTGGACAGTGTCATGGATGCAACGAACATGAAATTGAGCGGTCTTTGGAGGACGGCGGAAGACAGGAGGGCCTGGCGTGATCTTGTCCATGGGGTTGCGAAGAGTCGGGCTCGACTGCAACTGAACAACAACCTCTAGATTGGTAGGGATAGAGAGGAAAAGAATTGCATTGCATTGTTTAGGCAGGAATAAAAGAAAAAACTGAGAACTTACTTTCTGGGGGGAATCAGAAATATTAGTGTTCTGAAGTGAGCAGAAAGGGAATTGATTTCAGGACTTTATGTTTGAGTTTTAGACCCACTTGGATTATGATTTTGTATAAACATCACTTGTCTCTATACATTTTACCATTTTAATAGTGGCCAGCCAAACAGGACAGGAAGGTCATAGCAGTTCCCTGTTGGTATATATCTTTCTTTGATCATGGAGATTTCATTTAGTCATTACAGATGATAGAAAGGTATGACAAATCTCAGCCTACCCAACTGGAAGATACAGGGCCAACCCCCAGCTTCACAACAGAGAATGTGTGCTTGGTGGTGGTCATGCCAGGAGGGCCATAGCCAGGATCTGTCATAAAGGAGAAGGGTAGGCTCTGCTAATAGAAGCCAGTACAAGTAGACTGAGGGAGGGTCAGTTGGTTTGGGAGGCTCCCCCTGGTGAAGGGACTTGAGTGGAAAACGAGTAAGGGGGTGGAGCCACTGCCAAGAGGTAAGCAATGCACGTTAGCGTGATGCACATCCCCTATTTAAAAGGTGCTATTCAGCATAGTTTGGGGCTGGAAGATGAGGAGGAGTAACACAAATCCTCAGCCTTCTTCCACAGCAAATTGCCAGCTCCAGTGTTATGGAGTGAGACAATAAAAAAGCCACGTTGGGGGAGGGTGTTGCTCTAGCCTCAACTCCATGTGTTCTGTGGGTGCTGCTGGGTGGAAGAGAGCAACACCACTATACCACCTTGCCATGTGTGGCAGCGCTGAACCCCAGTGGGGACCATCAGATGTGGGCCAGTGGTGAGTCCCACTGCCACGGTCACAAAAGAAATCCCATAGGAGACAAATTTTGGGTGGGCACAGATGAGGGAACATGCAGGAGTGGAGGGGGAGAAATTCTAACATCCCATTTGTTAGAGGGTAGTGGCCATGACAGCTGCCAAGTACATACAGGCAATATGAATGGGGGGGGGATTCTTTCTCTCTCTCCCCCCCCTCTCCCCCCCCCCTCTCAGTAAACAATTTTCATTGCCAAAATCCAATTCTTCTGTAAAAGTGTGATTAAAAAGGTACTTTTTAAAAAAACAGTTTCAGGTCATGATCTGCTAAAGAATATGAAGTTAACACATAAGGCAGGGTAGCTTATTGTGTCATGTATTCCTGGACCCCAAACTAGAACACTTTCTACTTGCTGCATATCTGAAAAGACAGCCAGCCCAAAATACAGATATGACAGCTTGCACAGCCATGATCTCCTTTATCTCTACAAACACAGCTTGACAGAAAATGGAAAAAAGCCCACAAAAACAAGCCAGGGCTCTGAAAGTAAACTTTTTTTTTTTTTTTTAAGTGTGCTGCTGGCATAAACATTTGCTTTAATTATAGAATTAAATGGTGGAGTCTGCAGTTCATTAAATATAAAAACTGAAGGGAAACTGATAAATTTTGTTGTCACAGCTAAACTACAAGTCTGTTAATATTGTAATTACAGTTTAAAATTTAGAAATGAATAAAAATCATACGCAATTGTGCATTTTTCAAATAACAGGAATGTTTGATCTGTATTTTTAGTTTGTTTTTAACTTTGATTTGTATGTTTTATGTTTTATCACAAGGCACCTTGAGTCCTTTGTGGGAGAGATAGAGCAGCCATGCTTTAAATAAATTGGCATTGAGAAATTGGGCAGTTGGCTTTCTCCATCTTTAAAGGACTTTTAAAATGTTTCAACGCATAATGCACAATGATGTGAAGTTATACCACCAGAACATATCTAGCATAAAAATATATATAGGGTGAAGTAAAATTTATTGCTGATGCTTTATGCAGAATATTTATATAACCTACCTTTCTCTTGACACAGCCAGAAACCAAGGGAGGAGACATGAATAGAAACAATTCAAAAATAATGTATTACAGAAACTAACACACAATTAAAAACAGGCAATTGAAGAAGATATTTAAAAACAGATAAGCCAGAGCCAGAAGCTAGCTGTATAGATGAGTCTATACTTGCATAGGCAGTTACACATAAACAAAACCATTGCTCTGGAAATGCAGAATCCTATGCCCAGATCTTCTCACCTACAAATCAAGCCATTCAGCCAACAAGGGATTGTGACATGCTCAGGACAAAATCAAGTACCAAAGATAACTGATGGCCCTGGTTCTTTACTACTGCCAGCCTGCAAGTTTCACACTGCATTGTATTGCAAGCAACGTAAAAGGCATGAAGTATGCCACCGAATACACTACCCCCCACCTCAAGACATCACTCTAATAGGAAACAGGCTAGCCATTGAGTGGATGTCAAAAACAGCAGAGACAAGGCTGCCAACTCCAAAGGTAGAAGTCACTGCATACTTAAGCTGTTCCCCAGAAAAACAGGACTTTTGCAAGTTAATTTACAAAGAAAATAAGGTGGGGAGAAGGCCTCAAAAGTAGCTTGCTAAGAAACTAAAGTGCTCCAAAAGGAGCAAAATATTGACAGAAACTGAGTCAGTTAAAGAGGGGGGGGGGCTTGATCACCCTGCTCAAACCCCTTACAGCTGCCAGAATGTGTGAGTGGGGAATTGTCCCAGTCTGTAAGACTTCTGTATCTGAAACAAAATAATCTAACAGGTACTTCTAGAAACGCTTCAAAACAAGCAGCTAACCAAATTCCTAAAGTGGTCCCTTGCATAATCTAGGTACAGGCCTTTGTTCATTATGTATTATCTTATAGCTACCTGACACTTTAAACAGGTTCTCCCACAACTACCCCAAAAAAGCCTGGTGATATTTTCCCCGCTTTCAGAAAGCAACATTCCTGCAGCTGCTATTCCCTGTGTAGTCATCCCCCTTATATATAAAAGCCGAATGGTAGTGGCACTTCTCTAGAACATTCCACACGCTCCAGATTTGGTTGGTGCCCTGATGTGTCACTCAGAATCTGTCCCTATCCACTGGCCTCCAACATTCTAAACAGTTTGCTGTTCCTCTCCCCCCCCCATAGCCAGTCAAAACACAGAGGTTATTTGCATATGCAGCCTCATTGGCCTTTGCCTCGGAACACAGAGGTCATTTCCATATGCGACTTGATTGGCTTTTGCCTCTAACATTCTAAACAGTTTGCTGTTCTCAGGTAAAATGTGTCCAATCTCCAGGTGAGGGTTGGAGATCACTCAGAATTACAACTGCTTTCCAGATGGCAGAGATCAGTTCCCCTGGAGAAAATGGTGGGCTCTGTATCCTTATATGATGCTGAGGTGGACCCCGTATGACAGCCAATGTGATGTAGCAGTCAGGGCTTCAGAGTACGGGAGAGGCTGCAGGTGGAAAGCTGAAGAGTGAGGGGGAAATAAAGGTAGGTTGATGATTGGCTGGGAAGAAGTTGCCAACTCCAGGTGGGAAATTCCTGGAGATGTGAGGGAGGGTGGGAAATTCCTGGAGAGGGTGAGGTTTCAGGAGGTGTGGGACCTCGGACAGGTACAAAGACATAGACTCCACCCTCCAAACCAACCATTCCCTTCTGGGGAAACATCATTGCCAATCTCTAGGTGAGGGCTGGAGATCACTCAAAATTACAACTGTTCTTTAGGTAGCAGAGATCAGTTCCTCTGGAGAAAATGGTGGACTCAGTGTCATTATACCCTGCTGAGGTCGCCACAGCAAATTGACACTGAGTGAAATTGACACTGAGGACACCAGCCCAGAGCCTCTTTCTAGAGGCCGTTGTATTTATTTCCACAACCAGCCTTTTTCCTAGTCTACCATAAAATAACTTTTACAAAGATTTTTGATGTACAAAGGCTCTGGCCAGTGATGCATCCCAACCAAACACCCACATATTTGCTCATTTATCATCAGATTAGGCTTTCATACGTCTTATTTGGTTAAAGCAAATACACAGCCAGAATGCAGTTAACTTTTGTTCCTGGTTCTTCCAGTAAACAGACAAACAGAGAAAGGAAAAGCTAATTATTTGGGGTCTTCATTTTCAAGACTTAACATGGGTTTATAGGCAAATTAAAGAGTTTCCATTTAATCAGAACAGTGGCACAGACATTTAGTTAATTTCCGCATATTTACAACCAAGATCATGATGAACTAAAAATATTACATTGAATCTCTGTGCAGTCAGTTTAATATGGAGACTTTTTCATAAGAAATTGTATGTGCCATTCACAGTTACAGATGAAAACCAAGAGGCACAGTTAAGTGAGTGCCACCACAATCTTCTTCTTAATCTAGAGACTAGTAATAAGGTCCACTGTGGAAATAAATACAACAAGCTCTAGAAGGAGGCCCTGGGCATGTGCCTTGGCCTTGGGCACTCAGTGTCAATTTGCTGTGGCGACCTCAGCAGGGTATAATGACACTGAGTCCACCATTTTCTCCAGGGGAACTGATCTCTGTCACCTGGAAAGCAATTGTAATTCTGAGTGATCAGCCCTCACCTGGAGATTGGCAACATTGATTCCCCAGGAGGGAACGGCTCCTTTGGAGGGTGAAGTCTATGGCATTGTACCTGTCTGAGGTCCCACCCCTCCTGAAACCTCACCCTCTCCAGGCTCCATCCCTCAGATCTTCAGGAATTTCCCAACCTGAAGTTGGCAACCCTATCTCCTTCTCGGCCAATTATCAACCCATCTTTACTTCCCTCTCAGTCTTCAGCTTTCCGTCTCCCTTCCCCCACCTGCAGCCTCTACCGTGCTCTGAAGCCCTGACTGCTATGTCACATTGGCTGCCATGGAGGGGGGGCATCTCAGCAGGGTATAAGGACACAGAGTCCACCATTTTCTCTAGGGGAACTGATCTCTGCCATCTGGAGAGCAGTTGTAATTCTGAGTGATCTCCAGCCCTCACCTGGAGATTGGCAACAATAATATATGTCATCTGGTATCACCTGATATCACAACTGACCTCCAGACAACAGATCTCCCCCCCCCCAAGAAAATGACTGCTTTCAAGGGTGGCCTCTATCAGCTGAGGCCTCTCCCCTCCCCAAACTCTTGCTTCCTTGGCAGGTTTTTTCCCCGTTCTGGAAAGTGTTGCCTTAGCAAACCTGGCTTGGAGGCTAAAGACGGTGGGTTTTGTCCCCTGAGGGAATCAATTGTCGTCTGGCGAGAAGAGCAAAGACGTACTAGTACCCGTGTTCACCGGAGTGAAGCAACTGTCTTCTGAGGAAAGTTTTGGCAGGCACCGCTTCTGTGAGCGGGACTCAGGCAACACAGCCAGTGGACAGGGACAGCTTCTGAGTGACACATCATAGAGCCAACTGATTTAGGAGCGTGTGGAATCTTCAGAAAGTGCCACCCCACTTCACAATTATATATAAGGAGAGATGCCAACCTCCAGGCGGGACTTGGGGATCCCCCAGAATTACAGCTCATCTCCAGGCTACAGAGATCAGTTCCCCTGGAGAAAATGGGTGCTTTGGAGGGTGAACTCTATGGCATTGTACCCCACTGATGTCCCTGTCCTCCCCAGACTCAATTCCCATATCTCCAAGAGTTTCCCAACCTGGATCTAGCAACCCTACCCTCCATCCCCTGCTGGTGGCCAGGGGAGACCTGGCAACCCTATCTCTATCTGACATTCCTAGAACATTAGATTCAGCTGCACCAGTGGGGAGCAGCATTTCAAGGTGGTATATGAGGGATGCACTGGGGAACTGAGGAGGGGAGCTAAACAGCCCCAACATGCGCAAAGCTCCCTGCATACCTCTTTTAAAAAGCAATTTTAAATAAAGAACATTCTGTCAGTTTTCCTTATCTTAGAGGGTCTAAGATCCTGTTTCCTACTACATACTTTAGCTGTTCCCCCCCAACACATACAGATACTGCTTGTGACCAAGTTACCCTTCACTCTGTTTAAAAGGCAATGGATATTGTTAACAGTTTTAGTCAGACTCAGCACCAGTAAGAGTAAACATTTCAACTGACAAACTACTGTTTCACTCTACAGTGGCTATAAAAAGTCTTAATGGTATAGGCTATGGAGGTAATCAGCCAAACCGAATTCAAAACCTTCAATTAAAAAGCTTACTACGTCAGTGTGTCATAGCAGTTTGTACACTGGGTTCAAACGTGGGGAAGTTGTTCTAAATCTCTGATCCATTATGAAGCTCAATGGTGATCTTGAGTAAGTCACAATAACCTGCCCACACATTTTTTTGCAGCTAATACTCCATAATGCTTTCATTGGAGGAAGGGAAACATACATAGTCTGCCAAATACACATAATGGCCTCTTTAAAGCTGACAAGTTTTGGGGAGGTAAATACGGATAAATGAAAAAGAGATTTATGAATAATAAATAATTAACCAGCACACGGCTATGGAAGCTCTTCTGGAAACTGGGAAGAGGAAAAGGTTGGAGGAAAGGCAACCAATTTACAAGGCTGCAGTAGCTACTATATGCAGAATGTGTTTCCAGAACTAGGCAGCCTTGGCTTAGAACTCAGACAAGAGTAAACAAAAGCACAGACTCCACCAATGAACAGAATGTTGTTCCAGCTTAAAATAAGAGGACACTGAACTTATTTTGGCTATCTGTCTTTACAAAAGATATGCCATTTCTTTCACAATACCAAAAAAGATACCAAGGGCTGTAGTTCTATGCAGTTACCTAGGAACAAGAACTAATGAGCACAGTAGGGCTAGCTTCCAAGAAGAAATGCGGTGAGAAAATTTCACCCCGCCATACTCTTCTCTCTTGCCCCTCTCCCCACTGAGAGAACCTCTTTCAGTTTTTCCAACATAAAAAGTAGAAATGTAGTGAAGCACAGAAAAAACTCCTATAGAATATTATCTTTTGGAATTAAATGTATTTTTAAGACAAGGCTTGACTCGTTCAGAATGTGTGTAAGACAATTTACAGCATCATATATACATTTCTAAGGATACTTAACGTTCTTCCACTGTTCTCTCCATTCAAACCAATTCTAACAACAAGCAATATGGTACAGGAGAACTTTACACAAACATAAAATTCCACACAAGTTAAATTTAAAAACTAATGAATTCATGTACAAGGGCTTTATAGTTAGAATCACAGAATCACAGAACTGGACGGGACCTTCAGAATCATCTAGTCCAACCCACTGCACAATGCAGGAAATTCACGAATACCTCCCCCCCCCATACACCTCCGGTGACTGCTGTTCCATGCCCAGAAGATGACAAAAAACCTCCAGTATCTCCAGCCAAATTGGCCTGGGGGAAAAATTGTGGTTGTTTAACACTTCTTGCAGTCTAAGTAAATAATTCCAAGTTTAATATAAGCATATTTAACTGTTGTTTGTTTACAAAACAAACACACACATTGTTGGAAAACATGGAAGAACAATTCAGCAAGGCCACAATATTTACCATATGTGTACAAGTAAAGGCTGGTTCAGACTATCTCATTAAAAAACCCCGATTCTTTAATATCAGGATTAAAGCTGTTAGAAAGTCAACTGGATAGTGTATTAATGTCACATGCGAAACATGTTTCTGGGTTTAATTCCCCACTTGGAATGAAGTTCTCAGGGATCCTGCCTCCCCCAAAATTTCAGGCAAATAAAAGGAGGCTTCCATATTGTACAGGAAATTAATTCTCACTTGCTCAGCAGGGCACAGTAATTCAGTCCTGGGTAGTATGTTGACAGAACAGGACAGTAGTTCAAATGGTGGCAGAGACATATGGCCTTTGTTACCAAACTTTCTGGGTTACTTTAAAGGAAGTACTTTTGTAAATATAAAGCCAAAAGCAATTCATGAGACAAAGGCAGGACCTCATGTTTCCTTCAAGCTTTTGTTGTTTCATATTCTCTCTTTTTATAGCAGTTTGCAATTTAGGAAGACTAAACATTTTTTCATCTGTGGCCTGCCCCCCACCCAAAGGGCATTTCTCTCCCTCTTTTGGCTGAATTACTGCCACCACCTGGCCTTTATATGAACTACCTGCTGAGAGGTGAGAGGTGAGGTGAGAGGACCAGAGAGGACTTTCCCTTCTCTGCACTGCCGTTATAAGGCCTCATATCGTTCCTGTGGCTCCTGTTACCCAGCATCTGGTCTACATGGGGACAGCTTACTGCACTTGTGCACTGGGGGAGCAGCCCCTTGCCAACTGACTGCCCTTTCCCTTCTCCTGGTACTCCTTTTAAAATCACATGTCCGAAATATTAATTACAGTAAGACCTGGTCAAAGATAATAAAGAAAATGAAGGAATGGAAGAACAAACATCTGAGCATTCTGGGGAAAATTAGAGCAGCAAAAATGTTCCTATTACCAAAGATGTTATACCTATTTCAGGTACTCCCAATAGAAATTGACCAGAAAGTATTAGGGAAATGGGATGAAAAGATTAAAAGCTGGGTGTTCGGTAGAAAAAAAGCAAGAATATCAAAAAAATTGGTATATATGCCTCAAGATGATTTGGGATGGGGACTACCATACTTACAAGCCTATTATGACGCATTTCAGTTGAAGGCACTAATGGAGATGGAATGGATGGTGGAGGATAAATGGGTAAGATTTGAATCAGCAATTAATAAGGGGGTGGGTAGCTATGGAATATACACTAGAGATTTGCGAAAGGAGATAGGAAAAGCAATGGGTCCAAGAAAATCAGCTTTGATGACTTGGAAGAAGTGTAGGACGATTCTGTTGCCCCAGACTTCAAAGTGGATCCCACTTAAGTATATTTGGGAGGAGGAGATGAATGCGAAATTCTGGAAAGCCCTTAAGGGGGAAGGCATAACTAGAGTTAAGGATATGTACAATTCTCAAGGGAAGATCCAAAAGAAAAGCACAAACACGCCATTCCTGTGTCCCTCCTTCTGTACATGCCCTAGCAGATGTTAATCTAAGACAGGCAACCTAACTTAAAAATATATGGGTTCTAAAGGGTTCCCATCACCTTGGAGTCTCTGTTCAGGCAGTCCTCACATAGCAAAGGCCACCTTCAGGAGGCCCTACATGAAAGCTCTGCTATGATGAAATCAGCACAAAAGAGACCCTCCTCCTCGTGCCAAGGAGTTTTAATAGTTCTGTTTGCCTACCCACGGGGCATGGCAGATCAGCTCAAACAAGTATTCAGGAAAAGATTTCTCTAGGGTTTTCAACATACAAAACTATTTGCCGCTAGATGTCACCTTTATAGCTGAAGGGCTGTGTATGACTTGACTATCTCATTGTATCCAGCCAGGCCTTCCATTTGCATTTCTGAAGCCTGGCTAGGTGTGGTTGGAGAGCTACTGACTTGACTCCCCCACCCCACCCCCTCACTTGTTCTCTGCCAAATGAAAGGTGAAAGTTTTGTTTGGATCAAACCTCCAAAGAAAAATGTTTTTCATCATAGCATCCATGCATAGATTAAATTATTCATGCCAAAATTTTATCATAATTATTTTACTTTTCTCCTCTAACAAACAATTTTTGGACAAAAAAAATATCCCAAAATTCACAATTATACCCTACATTGCATACAACTGTGGGATTTGTCAGATCAACCTCTGCCAGGTGTGGGAGTGGGGAGACAAAGGAAAGTGAAATGTAGATTAGGTTTATCAATATATTTTATAATTATATGGCTATCTTTACCATTATCTTGTCACGGCTGTCTCCAAATCAACTTTTTCAACACCTCTTCATGGTTTGTGCCACTACAACTTCATAAGTTTTGCTGGATGATGATACAGAAAAGCTCACTGGACCCTTACCAGCTATCTGAATGCCAAAATTACAGCAGAACTGGCCTGTACACTTCTATTTACCAAGTGGGCATTTGAAGGGAATTCAGTTGGTACTAGCTGACCTCAGCTCTTTCAGTTAAAGTCCCTGTTCATGTTTAATGAAGGGATAACAAACTCCGGAGTTCTTTTATTCCAGCAAGATCTTGTTGATAAGCCTGGAGAAGTTTCATAACCTATTTAAAGAGCTCATAAGAGGACAACTGTCAGTTGGACAGCATTACAAGTTCTTACTGCACATGAAAAAACTACACATCCACATGCTTTTCCACAGCCAGGACTTGCTGAAAAAACAAACTACAGTTATTTATTCATCTGGATGGACTACTTGTCCTATTTTCCATAAACTGTCTTGCACTAATGAAAGGATGTTAAGATACACAATATTTTATACGCTTAACTGTTGGCTCACATTCTTCTGTTGGGTTGGGTTTTTTTTTTAAGATGAGGAGTTTTTGTGTCTAACAGGTACCTGACAGCAGTTTTAAAGCTGGGGCATAGTCCTTGCAAATTACTTTCTAGGTCAGCCTTACAAAAAATTGGGGGTGGAGGAAGAAGGGACATCCAGTCTCTTCTCTAGGGCCTGTTTTTTGTTCCTAAGTGCACCCTGTAAAACATTACAGTGAAATAAAAGGTACCTAAACTATTTGACTAAAGTGTGCAAGGATAGTTTTCTCCAGGCCAACTGGCAAACCTACTGACAACTTCAAAAGTCTGGGGGCAAAGACTAGGGTTTTTTTTCTAACAAGAACACTGTGTTAGTCTTTCAATACATTTCTCACAGGTTTTGTTTCTAAAGACGGCATTCTGTTAGACTTTCGATACCGTTTCTCAGTCATTAAGACCTTCCCCTTTATACTGCTAATCCCTTTTCCTTACCCTACAATGTACCCTTTCCTTTATAAATTAAGGCCCCTGTCACACGGGCAGGAAACTGCAGAGGAGAAGTGTGGCTGTTTGCCCTGGGGCAAACTAACATGCAGTAAAGCGATCAGACCTACTGTGGAGGTTCTGTGGAGGTACTGTGGAGGTTCCATGGCAAGGGAGAGGTGCCGATCACAACACACGCCTGCGCGCAATGAAGAAGCGCGCGGCGCGGCGAACTGGTTTTCTTTTTTTGTGTACACTACGAATGCGCATGCTCCGTTGGGTGCGTGTGCGCATCCACGGAGACGTGGGAAAAAAAAACCCCTTTTCCGCAAGGGGACATGGGCGGGCGCCGGATGCCACCGGAAACGCGATCAGACGCCCGCCCTTGCCCCGCAGTTTCTGGAAACTAGTACCTCCAAGGTACTAGTTTTTTGCTGCGCTTTTTCGGCAGGAAGCCTCAGTTGTGCCACGGAAGCGCTACGCTTCCCAGATGTGCTGGTGAGATCGCGACCGGAAACTCCGCTTGTCTTCCGTATCTCTTGCGTGGCTAATGTTGCGTGTGACCGCAGCCTAAGAAATGTTTCCTTTCCCATACTCACTTAGTTGTATTACTAGTAAAACAACTTCTTCTTAACAAATTTTCTGGTAACTTTTTCAATCAGACAAGTCTCCTATGATCCCAATAATCATTATCTATTGAAGGCTTTGTTACCGAAGTTGCCTTAAGTTCTTATACTTCTTATACTTTCCCTTCTGTCCTTTTCATCCTTGCCAAAAGATATATCAAATACTAAGAGTCTGAAGGAACAGCTTTTTATTTAATCTTTACTAGTTCCAGACACAAATTCATCACCAAGTCTTATGAATATTTACTTATGAGTATTCCTCAATGAACTGAGAAACCTTACTTTCAGTAAACATGTGGAGGTCCTTTACTGTCACTTAAGTTTCCATCAGTAACACACTTGACCCATGCAGACATGGATACTGCAATTGCTCTCTATAAGAGCACAAGAAGGAACCCACAAAGACTTGTGGGAGATGTCGTTTATCAAGATGGAGCCAGCGTGATGACTCCCCAATTATAGAGGAAGGAGGAATGTTATCAATTTTATTAATGTTTATCAACTTTTTTAACCTGCTTGCTTGCTTTGACTTCGGCTGGTATCAGTTTTAAGTACTGTATAGGTAAGACCTGTGGGAAACATCTCACTTCCTCCTCCCTCACTATTTCCTCTTTCCATTTCCTGAAAGCCTCATAGTCTCCCCCTTTCCCTGCTTTCAACCTGGAAATCTCTTGGAATCACAAGAGACTTCCCAACAACAGAGATCAGTTTCCCTTAGGGTTGCCAGCTCCCAGTTGGGAAATTCTGGAGATTTGGGGGTGGAGCCTTGGAAGGGTGAAGTCTGGGGAGGGAAGCAACCTCAGCAGTGTATAATGCCACAGAGACTGCCCTTCAAAGCAGCTATTTTCACCAAAAGAACTGATCTCTGCCACCCAGAAAGCATTTGTAATTCTGTGTGATCTCCAGTCCCCACCTGGAGGTTGGCAGCCCTAGTTCCCCTGGAGGGCTGCTCTGGAGGGTGGTATTATACCTTTCTGAGGTCCCTCCCTTCCTCAAACCCCACCTTTCCCAGGCTCCACCCCCCAAATCTCTAGGAATTTCCTAATCTGGAGTTGGTAACCCTATCTCTCCATCTAACAGTTAACCTACCTTTACCTGTCCCTCTGTCTTTAAGTTGCCCCCCCCTCCAGCAGCCTCTGCCTAGGAAAACTATGGCCCAGTTGCATGGTGCCAGCCACTGGGCCAAGCCCGTCTGTATGGTAAGGAACCCTCAAGGACTCGGGGTGTGTGTGTCTGCCTCACCTCCTCACCACACTGTTTCCTCTTTCCCCCCCCCGGGCAACCCCCATATCCTCTCTCCTTTTCCTGCCTCATTCTCTCCTTATCAGTCATTCATCAACCTACTTTTTATTTGCCTCCATCATCCACTATATTTATTTATTTACTTAATTTGTACCCCACCTTTCTCCACAGTGGGGATCAAAGCAGCTTACATTATTCTCCTCTCCTCCTTTTTATCCACACAACAACCCTGTGAGGTGGATTAGGCTAAAAGTATGTGACTGGTCCAAAATCACTCAATGAGTTTCTGTAACAAGAAGAGGATTCGAACCTGGGACACCCTACTACACCACTACACCAAACTGGCTTTCACACGTGGCTGCTGTTGAACAGTACCAAACAGCCAGGCCTAGTTGAGTCAGGCAAGTTGGGTGATATTAAGTTACCCAGAGGTTGTTCCAGGCCTAGCACTGACAATCTCTAGGTGACAACTAGAGAGCTCCCAGAATTATAACTGAACTCCAGAAAACAGAGATCTGTGCCCCTGGAGAAAATGGCTGCTTTGGAGGGTGGACTCTATGGCATTATATCTGGCTGAGGCTTCTCCCCTACCCAAACCCTGCCTTCCTCAGACTCCACCCCAAAATCTTAAGGAACTTCCCAACCTGGAGTTGGCAACCCTAGTCAGGCCTGGCCCTTCCTGTCCCCTTCCCCTGCCTTTTACTGATAGAGCCAAGCCTGAAATACCATGGTTGCCTAGCAATAGTCACTGCAGGAACCTGTTGCTTGAAACTACAGGCACTCCTATTATTATTTTTGGGCTTTTTAAACCCCCCAATGTTTTTTGTTTGTTTTTTAGATTTCATATTTTTCTGCAAACTTCGGGCCCTTTTCTGGTTTGTGGAAACATCTATCTTGCCTGTTCACAGCTCTAGTCACCATATTTAAGTATCTGACGATTTGGTCAGCTTCACTATTAGAATGTAACATCCTGGGGACCTGCAAGAATCTTGCAGGGAGAGAGCATTCCCCCACCTTTGTTTACTCCCCTCTCTACTATGCCTCTCGCTGTTTCTCCATCCTGCCACCCCTTCTCTTACTCTGTCTCCCATGGCTGTCACTCTTTCTGCCCCCTACCCCAATCACTTTTTCTTTCTGCCCTGCCCACCTCATCACTCTCTCTTCCCCCCCCCACCTCATCACTCTTTCTGTCTCTTTCTGCCCCCCCTACCCCATCAATCTCTTTCACTCTCTTTCTGCCCCACCACACCAGCACTCTCTTTATCTTTCTACCTCCCCACCTCAGTACTCTTTTAATCTCTGTCTTGAGTCCCCCCCCCAAACTCTCAGCAGCCTGCCCAGACCTGCTCAGAGCAGGCCAGCCAAGTCTTCCTCCTTCCACCTGCTTTCAGCGACTCGCCCAGAACTGCTCCAGGTGGGCCAGCCGAGTCTTCCCCCACCATTGCTGCTCTTGGTGGCTCACCCAGAGCTACTTTGGGCAGGCCACCCAAATCTCCCCCCCTTTAGATGGCTCATCCCCCTGCCCACTTTCAGTGGCTAACCTGACACAGCTCCAAGTGACTCCTGGGCTCATCCACAGCAGCCTCCACCTCCAGGACTTTGAAAGGTAAATGTGTTGTCTGCATGTATGCGGACAATGCTTTTTTATTTGGGGGGGGATTTAAACCCCCCAATGATCTTCTAAAATGTCAGATTTTTCTGCAAACCAAGGGGTCCCCCAAGTTTGCAGAAGCATTTGTTTAGCACAAGTGTGGCCCTGATCTACTGATTTAGGTATTTGTAGATAGGGGGCACACTTGGGAAACAGTATATAGATACTGTGTGAGCCAAATATATTGAACACACAACTGAGCCGTGCCACAAGGCAAGTTACTTGATTCATAGATTTGTACAGACACCAGCGTTCCTTCTAAGCTGAGCTCACCGTTTTTTAGCCTCCGGCTCACACATTTTTGCCTTAGCTCAGGAAGGATGGCTCCAAAGCAACTAATTTATGCAGTAGCCAAATTGCTCACTCACAACTTTCATGCCAGTAGCTCACAAAGTAGAATTTTTGCTCACAAGAGTCCACAACTTAGAGGGAACATCAGCTGAAATTTATACAGAACTGCAATCTATAGTACCTATGAAATACAAGTGTATTCCTCTGTGACTTCTACAATCTAGATTCACTCATGGAAAAAAAAGAAAGGAATTAAGCCCACAGCAGGAACAAAATGTTCCAAGATACTTCATAAAATATGAAAAGGTCAGATGTTCCCACATTCGTTGCCATGGAGAAACATTGCTATTCCATATCAATAACACCCCATTTTTGTCACTCTAAAATTTTACATGGCATGAAAATTGCCAGTTTAAAATTTTAAGGGACTATTTTTGTAAAGGTTGAAATCATTAAATATTTGAAGATGCAGAGCATTAAAAGTGTTCTGGCTTGAAATGTTGACTTGTTTGGCTTTCAAAATAAAATACAGTGCTTTATTTTCAAAACACAGGACTTCATTTACATATGCGTTAACTACATTTTACAGCAAACAAATTTAAATAAAAAGGCATACAGTTGCACATCTCAGGATTTTACACACGTATCTATATTTGAGAATTTAATGTCAATAGTTTGTCAAAGGGAAACCACAGTGCATTTGAGTGGACTCCACCCTGTCCCATCATACATAAATACTCACTTATTAAGGGAAAATCCCATGACAAACTTTGTGGCTTTAACCAGTTGCTCATGGTGGGATTTCCCTTGTTGAATAAAATCATAATGTATGGTTGACTATACTGAATCACAGAAAATATTTTAGGTATAAAGATTGCCTCCTTGTATCCTAAGATAAACTACCCCAACTTTCTATTTGACCACAAAACCCAACAGATCTCAAAAACTTATGTCCCAACCTACAACACTGGTTTCAAGATTATGTAGCCTATGGCAGTGATGGCAAACCTTTTAGAGACCGAGTGCCCAAACTGCGACCCAAACCCCACTTATTTATCGCAAAGTACCAACACGGCAATTTAACCTGAATACTGAGGTTTTACTTTAGAAAAAACAACCCATACATCCAAACAAAGTAAGGAAAGCAATCCCAAATGCTTTCATTTACTTAAAATTATTTGGCAGAGAATTTGACACTTTTATTATGGTCTGGGTCTATGGTATCTTCTGCCCATTTCAAGTTTCCCCTCACTAGGTTTGCACTGTCATTTTTAGAACTGCTTAAAATTATGTAGGTAGATGATCTTTGTCTAACTTAGCAGTTGGAACTTCAAGAAATACTTTCAGTGCTTCTGTAGAGATATGAAGGACCAGGGGAAAACCTCAGGAAATTGGTGGGAAAGGGGTTTTTTCTTCCCCATTTTTCTTCAAGGCCTTTCTCACCCCACCCAATTTTTCCCCTAAGGAAGAATTAAGAAATTTTGAGACGCAACAGGGGGAAAATACTCCTATGAAATATTTTCAGGGAATTCCACTTCCAGTTCATCTCTCTACTGCACAAAGGGTATTTTCCAAGATTCTAATCACTCCAGTTGTCAGATTGAGACAGCAAGGTATTCACATCCATCCAGATCTTGGCTACCTTCTGATCAGGTCCAGCTCCAGAAACAAGGCCCAACTTGGCACAAAGTTGACCATACAGTGGCTTCAAGATCATGAATTCATAGTCAACCTACAAAAGAGCTTCCTAACTCCCTCTCAGCAACTGGAACATCTGGGAGTTATCATTAACACCTACGTCAACCAATTTTTCATATCTCAAAACAAAGTTTGACCATCTCAAAACAAAGCACAAATAATAATGGAGCTGTCAAGCTTCATAATCAAGGCCAGGTCTGCACCCCTCATGACCTTGGCCAAGCTACTAGGCCTCACGATATCATATATAGATGCGATCCAATGAGCCTGACTGCACACAAGACAGCTGCAACAGGTGTTACAATTTCAACTTCAGATCATGCAGAGAACAAACCTGCCCCTCCAGATGCCAGTCCAGTTGAAGATCAGCCTTCTGTGGTGGACCAAACCATCCAACTTGTAACAAGGCAAAGCATACTGGGAGCAAGAGGTACTGTAGATTTTCACTGATGGCCAGCCTCTTGGGATAGGGAAGTACATTTGATGACAATCCAATCCAAGGAACTTGGTCAGAAGCAGAATCCAAGATGAACATCAGCTTCCCGGAGCTGAGAGCCATATGGCTAGCATTAAGACATTTTCACCAGGTCTGACACAGACACATCCTCATAAGAATGGACAGTATTTTGGAGTCTCTCAGTGGCTTACAAACTCCTTCCCCTCCCCACAACAGACACCCTATGAGGTAGGTGGGGCTGAGAGAGCTCTGACAGAAACTACTCTTTCAAGGACAGCTCTGACAGAACTATTGTTTGCCCAAGGTCATCCAGCAGCTGCAAGTGGAGGAGTGGGGAATCAAACCCAGTTCTCCCAGATTAGAGTCCACGCACTTAACCACTACACCAAACTGACTCTCAAACATCCCAAACATCAGGAACAATGTGGGCAAAAGGGTGTGTGTGGGAGGAGAGTTAGCAAAACCCTTTTTCCCTTCTCCAAGAGAAGTGTTCCATCAGCAGATCCTCTGGATCAAACCCATAATGGAAACGTAGCCACTGTTCCATTCTCCCCACAGAATGTTCCCCATTTCTAAAAAAATGCACTAAGTCAAAAATTAAATTAAATACCACACCAGTCAATCCAGCAGGGTTCAGCATTATGATTAATTTTTCAGGTAACAATCCGTAGGAAGCATATTTTGTGCACATGTGCATGCACACAGAATCTATCTATTTGGTAAGCAGGGAGCAATAATTTTATAAATAAGTATATCATTTTAAAAAACATACTCATTTTAGATGCCATTTTGTGCATCCTTTAAAAAGTACATGCAATGTGCATGCTAAAATGAGTATGTTAAGTAAAGCTATGTATTTGTTTGACCACTCCATTTAAACCATATTAAGAATGCATCTGAAGCAGAGTTCTATTCTTTCTAAGCCCATTAACTTAAGTGCAATTAGATGGGCCCAATTCTACTTAGACAGCACCTTATTGGATTTTCCTTCTACCCAAATACTTCTGCTTAACATCATTTTCAGGTAAGAAAAACTTCTGAGATATTTAGGGAACCTTTACCTTTACCTATAATACATTAAGTAAACAAAAAAGACAAACATTCTAAATCTAAATTAGATCCCAATTTTTAATTGGAAAGTTTTCCAGAATACTCACATCAGACACCATGTGATGACAACACTGCATGATGTCGCAAGGGGTTCAAGAATTGCTACGGGGATGCAAGTTTAGTCTGATCTTGACTCAGCAATAGACAAATCCAGAGGAAAATCAATGCATGGTGAGAAGTCCTTAATGACTCACAGTAATCATGAGAGTTAGTTTCAAAGAGATTAAAAATCATGACAGCTCTAATTTCTGGGTGACAATGATAAACCACCTCTGAATGTCTCTTGCCTTGAAAACCCTACTGGGTCACCATAAGTCAGTGGTGACTTGACGGCACTTTCTACAACACAGTCTTGCCTAGGAAGAAAGGAATGGTACCCCTCTAAAATGAATGTGGAGAATTTTATGTCAACAAATTTTGGTGTATGGGCACCATTTAGTATAACTGAGTCACTGAGTCAGCAGCCGCGTTAAGTCTTTCCAACTGTCAAAGATTCAGAGGCCTACACATTCTGTAGAGTTCCATGATAACTGTTCCAGGCAATTTTGTTTTTAAAATAATACAACTATGCATATGTTGTGCCCAGTGTGGGAAACAGCAGTTTGGGGTAACAAACCTTGACAGAAAAATGGCACAAGTGTTAAGCAGGCCCCCCCAATTCACATACAAGCCTCCCCTTTTAGAAAACAGTCCATATTAGTTAAAGAAGTCACGAAAAATAAACACACGTTTATATAAAGTGCTGCCCTTAAAATGTTGCAGCAAAAACCATTTAGCAGATTTATTGCGACAGAATTTTTTTTACTAGAAACCCGTTGCCTTACATCTGACAAAGCTGACTCTAGTCTACGTAAGCTTATACCACAATAAACTTGTCATCCTTAAAGATTCCATAAGCATCTTGACTGCAATATTCTAGCCAAAAAAGAGGGTACATTAGTCTAAAAACATCAGTAACGCCCACCAAGGTCTATAAACCAAACCACCTCTCTAGAAGACAAAGAGGAGACAAAACTGCCCCCAGGATACGACATGAGTAAGTACTGGCGCCAGCCTCTAGGACAAGAACATGTGCAAAGCCTAGAAAAGGAAAAGAGAAGGACAGTAACAACAGAAGGACAAAACAATGACAGTAAGCACAGAGACAACTGATGAAGTAACCCATGCTGCAAATGCCAGGTCGTCATGACAAACAAAATTAAGCCACTAATGAACAGTGCAAGTTAACTCATTCAGGGCAATTGCTGATGTAGCAGCTGTCCTTGGCAGGCATACACAGGACGAGGCTACCAGGCCTAATCATGAATATAAATTAGTAACTATGTATACCATGAGGCCTGGATGCTTATACTGCATTGAGTTACACAGCTTTTGCTAAGAGGAATTCTGTCCAGTTTTTGTCTGCTGAGAATACAGTCACTGGTTGGAAAATATAAAGACTCCGTATCTGAAGATGCATTGAATGACCACAGGATACAAAAATTCTTTGTTTCATTAAAATACTCAAAGGAGTCAACACCGGCTGCAGGGGGCATATCCTTACCAGATTAAACTCAAACTAGTAAAGACCTCTGAAAATAAATACATGGCTGTAAATGTGCAAATATTTTCGAACTACATGATATACGTTAGGATTTCTCTTTATTCGAAGACAGTAGAACCCCCAAAATAGATAACCTCCCTTTATTAAATGGTTTATGATAATTTTAGAGAGGCCATTAGATTAAAGCATGAAAAAACCAATACACATTGTACACAAACTCTGTTATGTGCATAACTAAAATACGATATTTTACATAGCTAAAATATATTTTTATGTGCATTTCACAGACCAATGTTATCATACAGGTCTTAAAACCCATTGATTCTTATCCATCAATAAGACAGAAATCTTCGATGCCATCCGTGCCAAAACTGGCCAACTGTGCAAGAGAAGTCAGTGAGCTGAAGCACAGCGTGTGTATGTGGGGGCCAAGACTATTTCTCCAGATGATGCACAACTTAAGAGTCACTGTACACACACCTCATGCACAACTTAAGAGTCACTGTACACACTCACCTTATATATATTATGGATTATAAACCTACAGGCATCAGTTCCCAGTTGGGTCTCACTAACACAGATTGCAGATGCTTGTTTTGCTCTCTGCTTTCTCCACTGCTTTCTATTATTCTATTCCTTCTTCTTCAACTGTCAGTCGTGGTCGGTTCCCTCCCACCTGTTTTAGTGGTTCCCTTCAGTTTTAATGCCTTCAGCTATTCACATATTCTGCCTTCTCATGCTTCTACAAAAATTGCAGTAGATACAGAATTTAAAAAACAAAACAAGACTGAAAAACCCTGCTTTCCTACTTCCATTCTGGAACGCATTCAGTCCCAGAAAGGGTAACCTGAGGGAGACACTGGTATCTGCAGATGTCCAGTCTCAAATGGGAAAGCATTTACATTGTTACACATTTGTGTGCTTAAGGGCCAGAGATTCATTATGTTTTTCTTTTCCCCCTCAAATTCCTGAGCTCTCACACCCTCTCTTGGAACGGCCTTCTCAGACACATACAGCATCACTTCTCAGACATGCAGAGCCATCATTAAATGGCCACACTTACAGGAGAGGATGCTAATCCGTCTATCTTTCAACCTCCCAGGTTTGGCTCCAGCCAAATCAGGTGCACCCCAGATTCACACAAAACACAGAGCCTGTGGGAAATCCATAAATCTCTTCTCTCAGGTGTACATTTGCTGCTATGGCTTAACAGTGTTGGGTCTGCCATTCAAGAAATGGGCTCCTTGGTGATCCCTCCTACTCAAGTGCTTCTAACTTCTGCAATATACAAACAGTCTTACCACATAAAGATGAGCAAAATCACATCTTAGACTGAATGTGTAAAGTAGCGTAAAGGTAAAGGTTTCCCTTGCTCAAAAGCTAGCTGAATCCGACTCTAGGGGGCAGTGCTCACCTCTGTTTCCAAGCCGAAGAGCCAGCACTGTCCAAAGACATTGCCGTGGTCATGTGGCCGGCATGACTAAATGCCAAAGCACATGGAACGCTGTTACCTTCCCACCAAAATGGTACCTATTTATCTACTTGCAATTTCTTGCTTTCTAACTGCTAGGTTGGCAGGAGCTGGGGCCAGAGATGAGAGCTCACTCCGTCACGTGGCACTTGGGTCTCGAAATGCCAAGCTACAGACCTTCCAGTCTGCAGCTCAGTGTCCTAACCTCTAAGCCACCACAGCACTGTAAAGCCCTTTGATAGGCTCAACTACCAGTGACATATTGGTCTTAAGCAATTCTGAATTCCATGCTGAAACATGGAAAGCGTACAATCCAAAAAAATATTTTCATTCTGGATGAAGTGCCAATTAAAGTGTCATTTTTATGTGGAACAAGGGTTTGTCTAAGCTGTATGCGGATGTCACAACAAAACATGATTTACAGACTGTAACTTAACAAACCCATTTAACCTATAATGTCTGAATGCAGATGTTCAACCGAATGGGCTTTGCTGCTTAGGATTTCAAGGTAGGATTTGTAGCTGATTAAATAGCCACATTTACTATGAACTATGGTTTGTTCACAGAGCACAATTTAACACTGCTCCTCACAGCCAACTAGTTAAAAAAGTTGGCAGCAGTATGGGTGAGAAAGATTAAAAAGGCAGACAAGCTATGGTTTATGTACAAGAATGTTTGTCAACATAGTTGGCCTATTAAAATATTATTGCTTTAGTTGTAACTCATCTGATATGCTAAGAAAAAGGTTTTATTTTTAAAAATGGCCCTCAGAACACATTCTCTTAGTTGAAAGCAAACAAAATCTGCTCATTCTGAGCTTTGATTACTGAACTATATCAAGATGCAGATCATTAGACAATGATCCTAGGGGTTCCTTTCGGCTCCATATTGCCACTTCACTTACTCCATAGGTGAATTTATTAGATTTAGAAAAGTCATACATGTTCATATTTACAGAGGACATGAAACCACATGAAAAACCTAGTGTTTTTCAGCGTAATATTCTCATGCAACTTCCTCAATTTTCTATATTGAATAGGCAGCATCTGTTCAAAAAAAAAATCCCATAGTTCAATTTTATCTGCTTCTAAACTCATTTCTGTTTTCAAATGCTTGTTGCATAACAGAAAAAATAGTAAGCCACAAAACAACGTGTCACACTTCTCAACACAGAATATTTTCTTGACATTGGCTCATCCCCTTCTCTGGCAATGGACATATATGTGAACAAAACTGGTCAGGCTTCAACATCACACTCAAGTAAAAAATGTAAATGAACCTGGCTTGCTTGCTACTGGGCTCTTTTCCCTGCCTTTCCATGTAGAGAACTAGAGGTAAAACTCCCAGCTATCCATGAAGTATGAATGCATGTATGCAATTTAACCAGAATCAGCTATCCCTCTGCCACACATGCACAGGTAGTGGGTGAAAAACTCCAGATAACTCACATACCTTTATTTGTATGTCTCAGATATGTCTTTAGTATTTCAATCAGGATTTTCCACACAAGAAGGGAGGAAAAAAGGGTATGCATGAGCCTAGCCAAAAAGTCAGGTACATCCACCTAATTTGCTCAAAGAAGGCCACTCTGAATGCAGCCGCACTCCCTCTGAAAAAGATTCTACCAAAAAAGTTTATTACTGTATTTGTAACTTGTATTATGAATATAAAAAGACTTCTCTTTTTCTTGACAGCACATCAGTCCATTATGCACAGTTGTTTTGCCTCGCTTTCACCATGCATGTCCATCGGGTTTCTTTTTTGTTCTGCACTGATTCCCACCCCCACCCCCTTCAGCATTCAGTTTGCTTTCCGGTCGCTATTTCCCCGGGTTTTCTGAGAGTGGTTTTGTGTCAATTTTATCCTTGTTTTGCTTCCAAGCTGAAGGTAATTAAAAAGTGTATAGATTCCCTTGGACTTCTCTCCCCTCCTTGTTGCCACTTGAAGGTCACTCCCCGTCCACATCAAGGTTGTTCCACCCAGTATGTGCAGGGCAATTGGACACTGAGGCGGGGGATGTGGGAGCTTACTCTGGGACATCTCCAGGGCTGCACATAGCCACTGTGGGATTTCCTTGCAGTTTCCAGAAAAGGATCCTTTATTGGATTCACACAACATAACATTAAACAAGTAGCTGCTTGTTTCCAAATCTTTTAAAAGGTTAAATGGCTGCTGGCTGTGAAAAAGATGGTGTGGCAGCTCATGCAGACTAGGGAGGGATGGGGAGGGGAGGGGGACCGGGAAAGAGGTGGCAGGGCACATTTCTGAGGTGGCTGGTCCACCACATCATTTATATGGAGATTGAAAAGTAATGGCACTAAAATACAAGCTTGGCACAATCCTTTTAAAGTTCTGACTGAATTGGATTTGCTCCCAACTTTGCTCCCAACTTTGAAATGAACAAAGAGATAACTGCAGCTTTAAATCAATGGCTATCAGAACTCCTCCACTTACCAGGAACAATTGTAGTAAATTTCTATAGGCTCAGTGATACGTGCTACCTCACCAGCATTAATCCCAGATGTAGTCGCTGAAATTGTGGATATTAAAACTAAAAAAATCATTTTGGATATGGCAAGGACAAATGGAGGTTTGAAATTAATAGACCCTACAGTCCAAATGTTTCCTGACTTGCCAGTTGAAATACTGAATACCAGATGTAATCTACATCTGATAGCTCCTGAGGTGCACTGCTGGGTTGATGACCAACTTGGAGAATAGCCTTGGTGCCGTGGAGAGACCACAAGGGAGGGCTCTGTACTGAAAATGTTGGTTGTGTACGCAAAACCGTAGAAAACGTTTGTGAGCAGGATGAATCGGTATGTTAAGATAAGCTTCTGTGAAATCTATGGCGGTCAGGAACTCGTCTGGCAACAGAGAGTCTGTAATCGTCCTCAAGATTTCCATACGGAAATAACGCAGTCTGATGTATTTGTTTAGAAACTTGATGTCCAATATGGCTCTCCAATCGTTCTTCTTGGGTACCATAAACAGTATCGAGTAGACTCTCCGGCCCTGTTCGTGGATGCGGACTGGTTCTATGGCCTTGATGTCTAACAGATGTTGTAGGGCCTTGTTGACAATGGCCTTTTTTCTCACAGACTTGCTGACCAGTGATCTCAGAAACCTTTCTGGTGGATGACGTTGAAATTCTATGGTATAGCCCTGGGAAACCGTCTCCACCGCCCAGATGTCTGCCTGGGATACTGCCCATGCAGTCGAGAAATGGAGAAGGTGTGCCACCACTGGGAGTAACTTGTAGTCATGCTTGTTTGGGCTTGGCATCACGTTCTCCTCTGTCATTCTTGTGGAAAGGTGGCTTATGAAACCTGGAGCCAAAGGAGCCTCGCTTTCCAGAGTGTTTGGTTGAGTCCCATTGAGTATTCTTGGTCTCTTGTCGAAACCTTGCCAGAGAGTTTTGCGTGCCAAAGGAATGGTTGCCCCACCTCTTGGTTCGTCTTATGGACCTGTGCACAGCTTTCCCGTGTTTCAATCAAAATATCCCGTGTTTCCCGTGTTTCAATCCCGTGTTTCAATCAAAATATTGCCAAGGGCCTCACCAAACAATCGATCCCCCTGGAATGGATGAGCTGTGACTATGGACTTGGACAGAGCATCCGCCTGTGAGGCTCGTAACCAGAAAAGCCTTCTAGCCACTGCTGTAGAAGCCATAGCCCGTGAGGCAAAGGTAAGGATGTCTAGGGTGGCATCAGCTGTAAAGGAGTTCGCCTTGAGGACATGAGTAGCACCTTCCAGCAACCTCCGGTTATCTTCAGGAAGAAGCTGGATCAGCTTGCAAATCCACACTATGGCAGCTCTGGAAAAGATAGAAGCTGTGGATGCTGCTCTTACCATCATGACGATGGCCTCATGGATCCTTCTCAAATTCACTTCTGTCTTTTTATCAGTGGGGTCCCTTATGGTGGCCTGTCCCTGACAGCAATCCCAAGGTCTGGATCTCTGCTACTGGACTGTCTACAGGAGACACCTGCAATAATTCATTACCATAGTTAGGTAATGTGTACAATTTTTTAACAAATGCTGGGAACTGTTTGTTAGCCATAGGCTTATCCCATTCTGCCCTCATTTGATGTTCAAAGTATTCTGGGAAGGGAAAAACCTTTCCTGTGTATTCCTCTGGAGGGAAAAATTCTGAATTTCCCCGGGATTTGGACTTAAATTTAGCTCTAGAGGCTTTTTGGTACTCTAAGGGGGGGAAGGTCCTGGATCTCCAGTGCCTTAATTGCGTTGGATAAAAAAAACACTGGTAGTCCTCAGCCTTAAAGAACCGGCTGGACTGTTCTGGTATCTTAATTTCTTCTTCCTCTTCCTCAGAGAGGAATTCCCCTTCTTCCCTGTCATCCACTGAGGGAGGTGTGGACTCCTCCTCTTCCCAGTATTCCCCCCGGATCTCCCCTGATACACAGGGGGAGTTTTCTGTGCAGCTTTGGTGGGACAGGAGGAAGAAGGAGGGGCTGGAGTGTTGTGTAAGAAAGGGGTGCTGTGGCCAGAGTTTCCTGTTCGGTTGTTGAGGGAGGACATCTCCTGCTGGATGGTCTGCCAAATAAACGCCTTGAGGTCTGCAGGATTAACTAGGGCCCCCGTCTCAGGTACCTTACCGCTCTGCACTGCCGGTCTCCAACCTCCATCGAGCTCTGAATGGCCCGGGAAGGACACTTGTGAATGTTCCTTCTGCCCCCGTGGGCCCTTGAGACAGCTCCTGTAAGGTCCTCAAGCCCGAAGGTGGACCTTCGAAATGGCCGCCAGCAGCCTGAAGGCGTGCCAAAAAAATGGTGGACTTCTCCTCAGACGGCTGCCGGCGGTGCTTCTGGGCATGCTGCACCGCCTCCGGGTCAGCCATGGCCTTTGGGGTGGCTCGATCTAGCCTGAGAGGTGGGTCGGCACCACTGTCACTCCTTGTGATTGCCGCCTCTGTGGCGCACATCGCCTCCTCTTCACCCAACGAGAAACCATCGGGGATCTCCTTCGCCACCATTCGGCAACCGACAACAGCATCTTTGGGTCCCAAGGACCCCTTGGAACTCTTCACTTTGAAGAAGAACCAACTAGAGACTAGGAGAGAGAAAAGAGAAATTGGAAGAAGGGCAAAGCAAGAAAAGAGAGAGAAATTCAGACTAGAAGGAAGGTAGAGCTGAAGCCTAGCCTGGTCTATGCTGCTGCTCCCTACAGAGGCAGGAACAGAAGTGGGGGTGGGCTATTCCAGAGGCGCCAAAAGGAAGAGGAAAAAACTATTTCCTGCCTCCCTAAAGACATGGTGGGAATAACCCATAGAGATGTTCTCCGCCTCAGAGGGAGAACCCTATGTTCTGATAGAATAGCATAATAAGCATATGAAATATATCGACTTAAAATGAAATTAGAAGTCAATCAAGTCTCTTGGACACAAATACTATCAAAGTCTTTTATAAATAGAATAAAGGTAGGATCTGGGATCTTGTTAGCCCAAACTGTTACATTCCAGGACACACAATATAGTCAATTTTGAAAATCTGCAGAGAGAGCATTCTTTGAAGTTGAATCTATTGTGATTTTGGAATCACAATCTTGGAAGTAAACTAATATCCAAAATATTCTGATCATTACTTAAAAGTGGTTGAATAGGAGGCTGTAGTCCAGATAACTCTGTCATCTCTAGATCCAATATTTCATAAGGTGCCCAAAATACTATAGATTCTGCTTTAAGGAGATCTAAATCTCATTGCTGTATTTGGCTAAATTCACGTACTAGCTCTGCTATATTTGATGGATTTGTTTCTGCTGATTGAGTTCTCATACTAGATAAGTCCTCAACTTTGTGAGAATTTACCCTAGCTCTTGATAATACTCCAGGTTGGTTATTACCATTATTAGTCTCAACATCTTCTTGTGTCTGTGTATCGGTGTTTTCAAGGTCAGGGTTGAAATTCTATTTTCCATCATATATTCCTCGTGTTTTTGCCATCATATGAAAGTCTAGAATTAAGCTTTGATTTCTCTGGGAGAAGTAGGTTAAAAAATTTGGTCCTAGCCAGGGTAGATAAAAATCAATGATTTTAATTTAAAAAAATCAAAACAATTGGATTTTTAAAATTTAAATCAGATTTTTTAAATGGAATCCTTTTTGAGAAAAACTCTGTGTAAAGATAGTTTTCTGTGTAAGATGCATTATAGTTCAAAGGCTATTCCATCACAAGGCAATGTAGCATGAGGCTGTATATTCATGCAATATTAAATGTTTTTGGTAAATGAATTCTATTAATCCATTCACAATGTCATGCTCTCCCAGAGGTTTCTGTAAAAACATTTTGGGCAATTTTTCTATCTAGTAAGTATCACAGATGCTTGGTTTTGCAGTTCTCAAAACTGTGCATTGTGTCTGTAGAGAGAACATGCCTCTTCTTCACAGCAAAAATATTATAAAATAAACATAAAGAGTTGAGAAAAATACCTTAATCCCACTGTTCCTCTGCAAATCTATGTACACAGAATCAAACCCTTACCTCTTAAGTGCTAAGTTTCAAGAAGTTCAATAAATAGCAGATTGCCTGGAGTGGAATAGATCTGCACAAGAAGCTAAATGTGAGGAGGGTGGGACAAACTATAAAAATGAAAGTGAAACCTTTTGAATAGAATACTCCACAAGTCTTGGGATCTTTGTGTGTATAGCCTGAGGTTTATCATATTACTCTCTCCCTTGAGGAGAAAACCTGTAATGGCAGCAGGCCGTAAAAGAGACCCAGTCTGGGAATATTTACATTGTAAAACCAAACCAGTATTTTTTCATAGAACTGTAAAATTAATCTCAAAAGTTATTATTTTAAAAACGAAACCTTCACCTGCTTGTAAATATTAAGATTATACCAGCAAGAATGAGTCTTTATGTTAAAAAATCATGATTTAAACATAGTCTTACTGACTAATAATTTAAATCATGATTTAAATCGATTTGATTTAAACCAAATCCATGCTGGTCCTGGTAGGTAAATTCTGCAAAGATTTCTTGAGATTTAGTGTATCATCAATAGTCCACTGGTTCTCGGTAACTGAGGGAATCTGCAGCATGCTGCAAGGGGCAGTGCTTTCCCTGATGTTATTTAACATCTATATGAGCCCCCTTGCCCAGATTGCCCAGAGGCATGGGCTAGGGTGTCACCAATATGCGGATGATACCCAGCTCTATCTGTAGCTGGGCGGTCAGTCTGACTCCACCTTGGAAGACCTGGACCGGGCGTTAAGAGGACGTGGCTGGACAACTTAGACTGAGTTGATTGAAATTGAATCTGACGAAGATGGAGGTCCTGTGCCTGAATCGGAGCGGTCCGGGGGTAGTGGTCCCATTACCAGCCTTCGATGGGGCACTGTTGGTGCCAGCGCCAAGGGTCAGGAGTTTGGGAGTGCTCCTAGATGTTTCCCTAACAATGGAGCCCCAGGTAGCAGCTGCTGCCAAGGCAGCCTTTTACCACCTTTGGCTGATTAGGCAGTTGGTTCCCTTCCTTGAATGCAATAATCTGGCTTCGGTGATCCACGTAATGGTCACCTCAAGGTTGAACTACTGCAACGCTCTTTACATGGGGCTGCCCTTGGTGCAACTCTGGAAGCTGCAGCTGGTGCAGATTGCAGCAGCCAGGCTGTTGATGCGTCTCCCTATGCGGGAGCACATCCAGCCTGTGCTAAAGACACTGCACTGGCTGCCAATAGCATACCGGATGCGCTTCAAGGTGCTGGTTTTGACCTTTAAAGCCCTTTATGGTCAGGGACCTGCCTACCTGAGGGACTGCTTTTCCACGCATGTTCCCCAGAGAGCACTGAGATCAGGATCACAAAACCGCTTGGCCCTCCCTGGTCCGAAGGACGCCAGGCTGACATCAACCAGGATCAGGGTGTTTTCTTTGGCAGCTCCGACCTGCTGGAACGAGCTCCCTGGTGAGATCAGGGCCCTGCGGGACCCCTCACAGTTCCGTTGGACCGTGAAAACGGAGCTTTTCCGGCAGGCATTTCGATAGGAGCTGCACTTTATCAGCTAAGCCCTGTGCTGAACTAGAGCTAGAAGCTACCTAGAATGGTATCCACCGCTGAACATGTTCATGAATGCACTTTATTATACTGTACCGCCATTGATATATTAACGGTCTTGTCATGGTTTATGTATTTTTATTGTGATATATATCTTGTTTTATTGGTTTTATGTAAGCCGCCCTGAGCCTGCTTTGGCGGGGAGGGCGGGGTAAAAATTGAATAAACAAACAAATAAATAAATAGTGACAGGAAGGTCACTCAACTTTTGAGGGGGCAGAATTCAAAATCTCCTGCATAGAAGCTCTGAAGCTATGACTAAACTGTTCAAATTGAGATGAAATGCAGTTCAGTTGCTGAAAAATTTCAATAACTGTTGTGAAGTGAGTAAACAATGATCTCGAACAAACTTCAATAATATTTTAAACAGTCTGAATCCAGTTTACATTCCCATTATCACCTGGCCTGGCTGATTCCTTTTCTTCAAATAATTTAGGAGAATCGTAAGAATCCCAAAAGTGATTACTTAGTCAATGTTCCCTCTAAGCTGTGGAGTCTTGTGAGCAAAAAGTCTACTTTGTGAGCGACTAGCATTAAAGTTGTGAGCAAGCAATTTGGCTACTGCCTCAATCAGTTCGCTCTGGAGCCATCCTTCCTGAGCTAAGACAAAAATGTGTGAGCTGGAGGCTAAAAAACTGTGAGCTAGCTCACACTAACTCAGCTTAGAGGGAACACTGGTGGAGATAGGAACTTTGGACTTACTGTGAAGGTTTCTTCTATTTGAGATAGAGGAGGACATCCTGACGTTTGGGTACTCCTTCTCCGACAATCCCTGGAGGCAGGATATTAGGTCATTTTCTTCCCACTCCTGACGAGAATACCTTCTTCTTCAGTTCAGAGGCTTCCAGAACTTTCCATAGAAAACCACAACATGCGTTGTCGTTTGTTGCTGCCACTGGGACATAACCTGAAGATTAAACAACTATGGGACAAGGCCACTATTAACGGTAACAGTGGAAAAAGAGTTTAAGATAATTGAGACAGGAGGGCTATTATCCACAATGTAATCAGATTCCCTTGTACCAGGGTGGGTCCAGGATGTCCTCCACTATCTAAAATAGAAGAAATCTTCACAGCAAGTCTAAAGTTCCTTTCTCATTTGAGGAGAGGAGAACATCCTGATGTTTGGGATGTTTGATAGCCAGTTTGGTGTAGTGGTTAAGTGCACAAACTCTAATCTGAGAGAACCAGGTTTGATTCCTCATTCCTCCACTTGCACCTGCTGGATGACCTTGGGTAAGCCACAGTTCTAGCACAGCTGTTCTTGAAAAAGAGCAGTTTCTGTCAGAGCTCTCTCAGCCCCACCTACCTCACAGGGTGTCTGTTGTGGGGAGGGGAAGGGAAAGGAGTTTGTAAGCTGCTCTGAGACTCCCTTGGGTAGTGAAGAGTGGGGTATAAATCCAACCTCTTCTTCTTCCTCCACTTGCAGCTGCTGGATGACCTTGGACAGGCCATAGTTCTGTCAGAGTTTTTCTTGAAAGAGCAGTTCTCTAAAGAGCTCTCTTAGCCACACCTACCTCACAGTGTGTCCACTTGTGGACAGTCATGATGGAAAAAGAAGCAGGTGGTGAAGGGGAGAGGTGAAGAGGTCTACACAGGGCTGATCAAACCATTGAGACAATTCAATTAGGCCTGGCACAGGGACTGCTCACCTTGGTCCAGGTGAGTCTGGCTGTGCCAATCAGCTTGGATACTGGAGATGTGTTTTATGTACACTCAGAGAGATGCTAGGTGTCTTTCTGACCACTTCATTATCAAGGCCACTTCCTGTTGAAGCTTCCAGGATCGTGTGCCTCCCTAGCAATTGACATGGGCCTTGGCTGTGGTGTTGTCTGGTCGAATGTAAACATGAAGGAGCCAAGAATTTTAGTGCCAGGAAAATCACCCTGAGTTCCACGAAATTGATGCTTATGGGCTGTACCTTGGATCTGGCACAGAGAACAGTGGGCTCCCCAGTCCAAAAGGCTTGCATCTGTAGTAATCAGTAGGTCCATCCCTGGGTGCATCTCTTTGTCTTTGATTAGATGTGAAAAGACAATCCACCAACAAGGGCATTCCTTAACTATGGATAGACTCTCAGTCTCAAGTGGCTCTTGAGAACAATTGACCACTGGTGAGGAAGTAAGAATCACTTAAAGTTCCTGGTGTATGCTAAATCCAATGGGATTGTGACAATGGTTGCAATCATGGAACCCAGGAGCTGGGTCAGAAACATTAGGTCCAATGACCTTGAGACAATGACAAGATTTGCTGCACTATTTAGCTTTGCAACCTTTTTCTGGTGGGAGGAAAAGCTTCATGAGGACTGAATCCACAATTGCTCCCAAGTGAGTCACCATATGAGACAGGGTCAACTGGGTGTTTTCAATGAGGAAGCCATGTGACAACAAATGCTGGATAGTGGACTGATAGTCCTGGGATGCCTTCTCCACTGAGGGAGACCTGATAAGTAGGGATGCACATGGATACCCTGGGTTCTAAGGCTTGCTACAAGGGCAACCATCACCTTCATGAACACCCTTGGGGGTCAATGCTAATCCAAAGGGCAGGACCCTGAACTGGTAGTGATCCCTTTCCACAAGCGAAGTGGAAATACTTGTGAAGAAAAAACTGGGACATGTGGGCAGGCCTCTTGTGTGTGGGGGGGGGACAACTCAGTGACATAACCTTGCCTGATGGTGTGTTGCACTCAGGCAATCGGACATTGATGCAGTCCATTTCTGCCAGAAGAGTTGAAGTCTGCCCCCCGGTGGTGGAGGCCTGCCATCAGGAACAATGTGGGCAAGTTTTGTTGCCTCTGTTGCCCGAGTTTTAGCCCTGGGTGGACTGAGAGCTCAGCCTGAAGAAAGATTCTGGCTTGGACCACATCAGTCTTGTATAGTTTGTACAGAATCTGGGAAGAGTCCTGTAGCTGCAAAAGGACTGAAAGTTAAACCCCTTCTGTTGCCTATCCTTTTTCTTGGAGGAAAAGGGCATAGTCTTCTTTTTATCCTTGGTCACCATAAGGATATCATCTAAAGCAGGGGTGTCAAACATGTGGCCCGGGGGCTGCATCAGGCCCCTGGAGGGCTTCCATCAGGCCCGCAGTGGAACTGGTCATCTCCTGCTTCGAGTTCTGCTGCTGCTGCATTGATTTCTGTGGTGAATGTCAATAAATCAAAAGTACCGTAGGTTTGCAGCTTACAGAGCTAATGTTTTAAGCATGCTTTTATTTTAAGTAAAAAAAACCAAACCTTTGTGTTTGTGTCCTTTATGAAACTTGTATCTCCGCCACCTGGCATTACATTTTATGACACACATGGCACGGCCCAACAAGGTCTCATTTGTCAGATCTAGCCCTCGTAACAAATGAGTTCGACACCCCTGATCTAAAGGTATCTCCAAATAGTTTCCTCCCTAGGAAAGGCCATGTGGCTACAATAGCCTTGGAAGTAGCATCCACTGTCCAGTTCTTCAGGCATAAATTCCTCCTTGCCACCACAGTGGAGGCCATAGCCTTCAAGGAAAATTTCACAGAATGAAACTGGCATCAGACATGAAGGCTGCAGCTTACGCTAGTCTACAGAGGTAGCCAATGAGCTTCCTTGATAAATCAGGAGTTTCCCTTAGGAGTTTGCAAAGCTGCATAATGGAGGCTCTAGCCATGAGGGAGGTGGCAGCTGAAGCTCTAATGGCATAGGCCATTGCTTCATGAACTCTGCATAAGGCTGCCTCACTTTTTCAGCCCATTCCTCCTTAATCCCTTCAGTGAAAACAACAAGGAAATGGAAAAGTAGAACCCAAGGTTTGGGGCATACCAAACACATCTGGGGCCCCACCCTCATCCTCCTCATCAGGCTCTGGATTTCACAGGGGGAGGGGGTGTTGCAGAATCTTTAGGGCCCTGTAGAATAATGGTGGCAACTCATCATGAGAAAACAGTCTGCGAGACTCAGAAGCCTGCTGAGAAGGGTCCATCTGATAGTTCCCCTTCCTCTCTGTCTGAGTCACACTCCGAGTGCTCAGAATCAGGGTTATATCTCCTCTCCCAGATAGGAAGACCTTGGGGACAAAGCCCAGAAGGATGGGAGAGGAGGACTTTTTTGCCACATTTAGTAAGCCAAGAAGATTTTTGGCAATCTGAGTCTGGCCCATAAAAAAAATCTGGGCTCCTGGGCAGCCTGTCTTGCAGGCAAGACATAGGCTGATAAGGTGGGGGACACCCAAAGAGCCATGTCTCTTTCTGCCCTGAGACTGCTCTCTTCTGACTATCTCATTATTAAAGAAGATGGCAGCCACTCCTGAAAAACCCATCGAGCAAGTTGGCTTTTCGAGGCTCGCTGGCTGGCGCAGATGCAATGAGAATGGCCCACCCAGGCACCTCACTGCATCTGTGCCAGCCAGTGAGTTGGGCTATTGGCTCTCCAAAGCTCTCAGAGAGCTGATGGCCCATCTTGCTGGCTGGTGAAGATGGGGTGGGGGGGATTTGAGCAGCTCAAGTTGAGCTGGGCCGCCTTCTCTTTGGCTCTCCTCCTCCCTCTCCAAAGGAGAGGGGGGAAGAGAGTAACTCATGGTGATGTTACTAGTGATGTCACTATGTGTGGGGGGCATGACGCCCCCCCAAAGTCCAAAGCCCCCTCCCAAATTTCCTGGCTACAGGAAGTAGCAGCTGCTGCAGGCCACTGGCAGCTGCTGCAAAAAGGCGACAAAAATCTTGGTGACAAAAATCTCCTCACAACCATCTGAATTGCTTTCAGTTTCAGCTTGACGCTCCTTTGTTTGCTCTCGTTTTCCATTGCAAGTCGCCAAGATGACCTAAAAGATGACTGCAGGGAAAAAAGGCTAAAAGGCAATCTGAGCTCCTCTTGAGTCCTGCATATGTGAAGGACAAGGAAAAAGAACTGAAGGAGGAGATACTCCTCTCCTCAGGGATGGGAAGAAAATGACCCAATATCCTGCCTCCAGGGATTGTGGGAGAAGAAAAGATTGGATTTATACCCCGCCCTTCACTTGGAGTCTCAGAGCGGCTTACAAACTCCTTTCCCTTCCCCTCCCCACAACAGACACCCTGTGAGGTGGGTGGGGCTGAGAGAACTCTGACACAAACTGCTCTTTCAGAAACAGCTGTGCCAGAGCTTGTGACTGACCCAAGGTCACAAGAAAGCGTACCCAAACGTCAAAATGTTCTCCTCTCCTCAAATAAGAATGAGATAATGAGTTATGTTCTATTTCTAAAGCTTCATATCTATTTGGCGAACAAAAAGTAGATAAACCACCTACATTGTCCTTGGGAAAAAGAAAACCATCAATTTAAGCTGTTTTGCATTTGTCCTCCTCTCCCCCCCCCCTTCTTAACAGAACTTATGATTTACAGCTTGTTATCTAGAACAAAAGTATCTGCTGTCCAGCTAAAGGTCAAATGTTATTTGTTAATGTTATAAACCACCAAAACCTATTAAGATAAAAAGCTTCTAAAATTAAATTTAAAAGACTTTAAATGGACTCTAAAAGGAGAGAGCTTCACGACGTAGTTGTGTACTGAGCGCCATCTTGGCTCCTTCCCTCCATAACAGCAGGAAAAGAATCAAATCATCTTAGTAACACAGAGCTTTGAGGGACTTGGGGAGAGGAGGAAGAGAGACTTGAACATCAAACATGAACAAACATGTGGACAAGGGGGACCCAATAGATGTTGTTTACCTTGACTTCCAGAAAGCTTTTGATAAAGTTCCTCATCAAAGGCTCCTAAGTAAGGTCAATAGTCACGGTATAAAAGGATAAGTCCTCTTATGGATCAAAAACTGGCTAATTAATAGGAAACAGAGACCGAGTATAAATGGGCAATTTTCTCAGTGGAGGGTGGTAAGCAGTGTGGTACCACAGGGATCAGTACTCGGTCCGATGCGTTTTAATTTGTTTATTAATGATTTGGAGTTGGGAGTAAGCAATGAAGTGGCTAAATTTGCAGATGACATGAAGTTGTTCAGGGTGGTGAGAACCAGGGAGGAACCAAAGGGATCTGTCGAGGATGAGCGAGTGGGTGTCAACGTGGTAAATGGAGTTCAATGTGGCCAAGTGCAAGGTGATGCACATTGGAGCCAAAAATTCTAAATATAAATACACATTGATGGGGTCCGAACTGGCAGAGACTTACCAAGAGAGAAATTTTGGGCTCGAAGTAGATAACTCAAATGAAAATGTCAAGACAGCGTGCAACTGCAATAAAAAATGCCAACACTATGCTTGGGATTATTAGGAAGGGAATTGAAAACAAATCAGCCAGTATCATAATGCCCCTGTATAAATCAATGGTGCAACCTTATTTGGAGTACTGGGTACAGTTCTGGTCACCACACCTCAAA
>NW_015163623.1:570112-581791 GCF_001447785.1 Gekko japonicus
AGGCTGAGGGGTGACATGATCGAGGTTTATAAGATTATGCATGGGATAGAGCACGTTGAGAAAAAAGTACTTTTCTCCCTTTCTCACAATACAAGAACTCGTGGGCACTCAATGAAATTGCTGAGCGGTCAGGTTAGAAGAGATAAAAGGAAGTACTTCTTCACCCAAAGAGTGATTAACACATGGAATTCACTGCCACAGGAGACGGCTAAAGCATGGACATCTTCAAGGGGGAATTAGATAAGCATATGGAGCAGAAGTCCATCAGTGGCTATTAGCCACAAGGTATAGATAGGAACTCTCAGGCTGGGGCAAGTGATGCTCTATATTCTTGGTGCTTGGGGGGGGCAACAGTGGGAGGGCTTCTAGTGTCCTGGCCCCACTGCTGGACCTCCTGATGGCACCTGGTATTTTTGGCCACTGTGTGACAGAGTGTTGGACTGGATGGGCCATTGGCCTGATCCAACATTGGCTTCTCTTATGTTCTTATCAGGAATACATACAACTAGGCCATGTTGTACCAATCATCAAGTGTGTTTTAAGCTAGGGGTATGTAACTTACGGCCTAGGGGCCAGAACTGGCACGTCCAGGTCTGTTATCCAGCCTGCAAGCAAGGGAGGGGGGGTGGAGGCGGCAAGAGCAGTGAAAAGACCCGCATCAGGTTGGCTGGCTAAAGGATCCCCCCTTCCTTTCTCTCTCAGTTGGGCCAGGCTGCACACATGTAGCCGCCACTCACTCTCCTCCTCCTGTCGGAGGCAGGGGGGTCGCCACATCCCTGTCAGTGTGCATGCACATTAGGCCTCCTTCTTCGCTTCAGCAGCAGAAGCTACCTCCTTCATCACTCTCACCACCATCATCTTCTTCTCCTCCGCCCATTTCTCTTTCCCCATCGTGATTCTGGAGAAGTGGCCCTTTGGGAGGAGGGAAGGAAGAAGGAAGGGTGAAAGTCATTATGTGTGAAGGTCGTGGTGGGGGGAGCTGCTGATGGAAACAGGCGTTAGGAGAAGTGTAGGAATGGGAATGTCAGAGTGTATCTAGAGGGAAGGGCATAAGGGACTGGAGAGAGAGGCACAGAAGGGAAGGGTTGAAGTGTGTGCAATTGAGTGTGTGGTGCGAACTGCACCTGGAAAGTCATATGAGGGGAGGAGAAATATTACTGTTGGGGTGAGGGAAGGTGCTGTGTTTTTTGTTTGGGCAGGCACATCATAGCAAACTCCATAGGGAGCCCTCAGTGCAGAGATGCGATTCATTGATTCCTCGTTTAAGCGCATCAAAAGTTACTTTTTTCCCACCATAGAAAACAATGGAGGGAATGGGGCAACCTGTTTGGGGGCCCGTAGAATTGGACCCCCTAGTCCAATATTCTTGAAACGTGGTGGGTATCTTGGGGAGAGGCTCCACCAGCTACCCTGCGAGTTTGGAGCCTCTCCCTTGAACCCCCTCCCCTCCAGCCCCCAGAATATACCCTATGTTTTTGCCATTGACTTCAATGGCCCATAGGATATAATGGGGCCAAATTGCTGCCAAAATTCAGCGGCAATTCAGCGGCAAGCCAATTCAGATCAGAGAATCTGAATTGGCCCGCTGCAGCCCAAAAGGGGCCCGAATGAACATCCCTATTTCAAGACAAAACCCACATGAGCATGCTCAGAAGCTTTTTGTGTTCCATACAGAGAGCTGTATATACAGAAGAACTGCAGCATCACAGTGCACAAGCTGAAATGATTGAATAGAAAGAAGAGATTCAGACTGAATCAACGCTGAAATATGATTAATGACAATAGTAAAGATATAGCCTCACCAGAAGTTAGTAGCTTCAGAAGTGTGCCTTTTAATATTTATGCAAAGCTTTCTCAAAGAAGTATAGATTTAGAAAAATGTAAAAACGCATGATAGTAAAATTCACAGAAAAATGGGTGATTGGAATGGCAAATTACTTTAAATAAGCATAAAGAAATGCATATTGAGTCACAGGGAAAACAACTTGCTTGTCTTTACTGGCTTCACAAATGCAGCTCACCATATATGGAATAATTTGGAAATGACTAAAAAAAACCCCAGAAGAAATGCCATTTTGCTATAGCACATATAACTGTTTAATTTCTCTCCTGATTTTCTTCAAGCATATGGAACCACTTTAAAAAAACCTTAAATTTACAGGAACAAAATCCCCACAAAGCAACAATTTTCAGAAGACTTTTTCAAAATCTCAGAACAATTTTAGTCAAGAAGTCTAACTACAGCATTTGACACAATTTTTCTGTATCACAAATCAGAAGCATTTCATTTTGCTCAGCACTCTGGAGACAGCAGCATGTACCGAGGGAATAGAAAACTCTAGTCTGACAGTAAACACTGGATGCCAAAAGGGACCAAAAGTAATATATTTGCCATGTGCCTAATGAAAGGCTTACTGTTTCACTAAAGAACATACCATTTGGGGCATGGGGAGTCCCATTGCAATCACATATTCAGTCCTGGGCCACAAAGACATCTTTGCTAAATGAACTTCATGTTCTTCTTTTTTTTAACATCAGAAGATAAACAAGTCAAAACTTTTATAATACTACTCTTCCTTTGAAAGCACTACAGAATATCTTTGACGATTTGGACTTTTCACAGATATAAATAAATACATCATGGCAAAACTATCTAATTAAGATGCTTTTGTGGGAATTTTTAAGTTTTGTTGTTCAGTCGCACAGTCGAGTCTGACTCTTTGCGACCCCATGGACCAGATCACGCCAGGCCCTCCTGTCTTCCGCCGTCCTCTGAAGTTTGCTCAAATTCATGTTCGTTGCATCTATGACACTGTCTAACCATCTCATCCTTTGCCGTCCCCGTCTTCTTTGACCTTCAATCTTTCCCAGCATCAGGGTCTTCTCCAGTGAGTGCTCCCTTCTCATGTGGTGGCCAAAGTATTTGAGCTTCAGTTTCATTATCTGGCCTTCCAGGGAACAGTCCGGGTTGATTTCTTTTAGGATTGACTGATTTGATCTTCTTGCAGTCCAAGAGACTCTCAAGAGTCTTCTCCAGCACCATAGTTCAAAAGAATCTATTCTTCGGCGCTTGGCCTTCCTTATAGTCCAACTCTCGCAGCCATACATGACTACTGGGAATACCATTGCTTTGAACATGTGGACTTTTGTTGGCAGGGTGATGTCTCTACTTTTTATCATGCTGTTTAGGTTCGCCATCGCTTTCTTCCCAAGGAGCAGGCATCTTTTAATTTCATGGCTGCTGTCACAGTCTGCGGTGATCTGGGATCCCAGGAATGTGAAGTCTGTCACTTTTTTTTAAGTAACATTCTAATTATTTACTACATCTCATAGCTGATTTCTGTTCTTCAGACAAGTATTTAATGCATTTCTAATTATAACACTTTAAATACTAGTTTAAACAATAAAAATGTACACCAGAGATAAAATGAGATAGCTTATGTAATTAACTGGCACTGAAAAAAAAGAGTACATATATTATGGTCTTCTAGTCATCTTCTGTGGCTCTGCACATTTTGCACCAGCGGATTTAGAAAATTTTCCTTCCCAAAAAAAGAAAGAAAGAAAAAGAAAATTTTCCTTCCAAGACTGTACTTTAACTCCCAACATTACTCGTATCTACAGCTCCTCAATAACAAATCATAGATCCAGAGGAGTTAGTCATGTTAGTCTGTTGCTGAAAAATAGTAAAAAGCCCAGTAGCACCTTTAAGACTCACAAACTTTATTGTAGCATAAAGGTGCAATTGGGCTTTTTTCAATACCAAATGTAATGCTGCCTAGCACTACTTCCAGCTTCCAGTTCAATCTCCCTGCCAAGAACACAACTTCATAATGTCTCTTTAAAAGTTTCCCCTCACTAAGTCTCCTTAGTAGAAAGCACTTCCTCTTACAGAAATGAGAAACAATTACAATGTCGAGCATGAAGCCTATCTGCCATGGCTACCCTGTACACTGATGTTACAGTGATTTTTCTCACAATAAATACATGCCATATGAACATCTGTCTTCATCCAGCTAAGAGCCCTGAGGCAGTGATGTGCATGCTTTAAACATCCATGTAAACATCAGTCATTCAGATTTACATCTATTGTGAGAAACGTCATTATAATATTGACACTCACAATGAACACAAGTAGTACATTAAAAAGCCATTCTCAAGCTTTGTGCTTTAAAAAAGGGGGGGGGGAGGCTTCAGCCTGTCATTCTCCCTTCAAGCGAGTGCTAAGTATCACAATAGGCTTTACACTCTTCTGTTCCAATATTTCTACCATTTGCAGAAAGCAAGATAAACTATTTGATCTGGCCAAATGCAGCAGTTCCTATTTGCTGTCTTTAACACCAGCCCACAAGGAAGTGACACAAAGGAGGTGGCAATTTATCAGGCAACAAAGCAACAATCATGTTACAGATGTCAAGAAGATGGAGTAGATAAGGAAGTCAAAACCTTTTCCTCCCAGAGCAATAATGTTTCTCAATTTTATATGTAAAATTAATAGACGCTTTACACATTTTTACTGACAAGCGGCCAAAAAAGAATTCAGAGGGTGGTGATTTACATACGAGTGGCAAATTCAGCTGCAACATCTCACATTTCATCCGGAAAGTAAACTGTGTAGTTATAAAGCAAAAAAATTAAGACACATTTCTTAGTGATTCTTCTTAAAGAGACGCAGAAAAGGCCAACTTGTACAGATCAAGCAGAGGGGTGAAGAGTGAATTGGCCTCTCCAACTCAGTTAATTGCAAGTGCATATTGATTTCTCCTCCTCCCAACGTCACAAAAATTTCCACCTCCAGCCTTCCTCAACACCTCACACAACCTTCTGATTCTGACAAAATTGATCAGCAGCCAGAAAACAAGACTTCTGTTGTTAAATAAAGAGGGGACTGGGTAAAAGTTAGACCTAGGTGATCTTAAACGGATCCTCATGAATTCATATGATACTGAACCAAAAAAAAACAAATGTCATATTGTAGATCATGTCTTATTCTATAGGCAGCACCACAAAAATCATGCATCCACTGCTTCATGGTGCTCTGATGGGACAAAAAGGTAGTCCCAAACCACAGACCCTGATGAGTCACCCCAAATTCACAATCAAATCACATACCATGGCCACAGCTACAGATTGCACCACAAAAATTATGGTACCCTCACAATGAAAAAAAAGCAGATCCTCATGATTTTAAAGCCAGGACCTGAAAAATTCACCATCAAATCACTTATCACATCCATGGCCACAGACTGCACTACAAAATTCACGGAGCCATCATTTTGTGGCACTACCATGGTGCAAACACATGGATCTAAAGCATGGATCCTCAGATTTTTATGTGGGGGTCAACCCAAACTCACCACCAAATCACTCATCACATCTGTGGTCACAAACTGCACCACAGAAAGTATGGATCCACCACTCTGTGGTACTGCCAGGACACAATAACATGGACCCAAAACATACATCCTCATGGAACCTCAGGATTTTTAGGTGGAGTCACCAACAAATCACATATCACATTTACAGTGACAGATTTCACCACAAAAAGCATGGCTCAAAAACATAGATCCAAAGCACTGGAGCCTCATGGATCCTCAGGAATTTTATGTGGGCTCAATCAAAACTCATTAGAAAATGACACATCACATCCATGACCACAGAATGAACCACAAAAAACAGATTCTAGTCTTTGTGGATCCTTATGGATCCTCATGGATCCTTATGATTGTTAAATGGACACCAAAATAAGGTAACTTTATTTGTTGCAATCATAGATCAGTCAAGATTATTACACAAAACTACCAAAATACATTGTAAGATCACACATCTCATCAATATTCATAGAGTGACCCCAAAAACAACAGCTCTAGCATTTCATGGTTCCATAACAGAATGAAAACTGCATTAAAATTAATGGATCCTCATGATTTTAAAATGGACTCCCATTAAAATTCACTGTGATATCATACACTATATTATGTCCATGGAAAAGACTAGAAAAACAGAGATCTATTTCTTCAAGGGGTCACCATGACACAACAACTGCAATTGAAAACATGTGCTGTCATTGATTCTTATTATTCTAACATAGACTCCACGAAAATCGACATTCATGTATCATGCTGATGTCTATGGACTGAGCGACAAAACACATGGATTCTGTATTGTGACATTTTAATAGTGCAAAAAACATGGATGCAAGGTAGAAATTTTTTTTATCATCATAATTTCTACATAGAATATTCCAGAACACTGGATTTGAAAATGTGTGCTGTCATTGAAATGAGAAATCACATCCATGTCCGCAGCTTTCACTGTACAGAACTGCCTATGGAACCTAGATGCCACCATTGTACAAAAATGTCCAAGTTACCAATCATAGTTATGTCCACAGATTTGCCCCCCCCCCCAATTACCCAGAATATCATGGTATCACCATGACACAAATTTGTAGAAATTTTTTTATCATCATAATTTCTACATAGAATATTCCAGAACACTGGATTTGAAAATGTGTGCTGTCATTGAAATGAGAAATCACATCCATGTCCGCAGCTTTCACTGTACAGAACTGCCTATGGAACCTAGATGCCACCATTGTACAAAAATGTCCAAGGCAGATTGGCATGACCCTCTCTGTGAATGGAGTTACTTTCAGACAATAGCCATGTTGAACTGCAGGACGAGTTAGATTTGAGTCCAGGAGCACCTCAGACACAAGCAAGATTTTCAGGGTAGCTCTATTGTCTTGAATTTGTGAATGAACACAATTTCAGCAAATGTGGGATTTTCAGCTCACTACAGATGCTAACTTTCTGCCACTAAGCATTCCTCTTCTGCTCTAATCAAGCTGATTACAATGTGCATGTACCTTTGCATCCCAAGTCCTTTCTTTACAATACCACTCCCACCTTCTGACTGGGATATAAGGACCCAGGGATTTCCATTCCAACATTTATTGATTTAATTCATTTATACCCTGCTTTCTCCCCAACGGGGATCCAAAGTGCTTATATCATTCTCCTCTCATCGATTTTATCCTCACAACAACCCTGTGAGATTGGTTAAACTGAGAGAGTGTGACTGGCCCAAGGTCACCCAGCAAGTTTCCATGGCACAAGCCTGGAAACAAACTTGGTATCAGTGTAGATGGGCCAAGACTGGAATGATCCGGTGCCTATAACCCACTCCAGTCAACATCCTGGCTGATGCATTCTGTACCAACTGAAGTTTTCAGACACTTCTCAAGGACAGCTCCACATAGAGTACATTGCAGTAATCTAATCTAGATGTAACTATGGTTTGGAACTATGTTTTTGCATTATTGCAGTGCCACAAAACAGAAAATGGATAATTTCTGTGATGTTGTCTATAGACTAAGACATGTTATACAATATGATTATGGTTTATTTTGTTTCAAGGTAAAAATCACATAAATTCATAAGGATCCATGCCTCGGATCCATATTTTTGTGTCACTACACTGCCATGAAATGCTGTATCTGTCTTTTTTATTGTTCAGTCTGTAGCCCTGGCTTTGACATATGATTTGATCCTGGATTTGGTGGAGCTGTTAAAAAAAATACAGGTTTCATGAGGATCCCTGTGGATCAGGTTTTTTCTTTTTTTCCAGTAAAGATAAGCCCTAATAAAACTTTATGCAATAGAGTACATTTACATTTGAGTCAAGGAAGGAAAAAGATCTCTAATGCACCTTGAGAAGCAAGTTGTGATGACACCATAAGCACATCCAAAATATGGTACCCCCCCAAAAAAAAAGTTGTAAAAAAACCCCACGGCTTTGAGAAAGGTGAAATAAAGGTCCATGGACCAAGCATTCACAACTCTATCACCTAAACAAAATGACTCTCAGTTTTATGGATAATTAATTTTTCTGTTGCCCCCCTCCCCAAAGACCAGGTAAAACCTAACTGTGTCTATACATTTTTTATTCCAATTCAGTTTCTTTTGCACATACACCCAAAGCAGGAAACTAGACACTGCGAATCTGGAGGGGAATTTTTTTGGGTGGAGATGATTGGGAAATCAGCAGGCAGAAGTTTTTGTTTTTTCACCATGCCACAATGCAATACAGTAAAAACTCCATCACCACCTTTTCGTTCACCCACCTTACTCGAATCTACCACATTTTTCGTTAGTTTTTAATCTGCCACAAATTTTTGTTAGTCTTTAGTCTCCCACAAATTTTGTTAGTTTTTAAGGTCCTGCTGGATTCTCGCTCTTTTCACCTTACTCAACGTCCCCCCCCCCAAAAAAAAAGAAACAACAAAACCGCCCGTGGGAAGGAAGAGCACTCCTGATGGTCCTGTCTACATACCTACGTGGAACTCCCAAAATAAAATAAAATATGAAACGGGTGCATCTGCTGGAGCATGCCACTGACTCACCCGTCCTGCTCCTGCTGCTGCCGGTGGTCCCTGTGGCGGCGGCGGCGGCTCCCTTCAGGCTGCATGCAGACAAGTTTCACTCGGCCGTTTATCAGTGCGAAGAGAAGGAGGAAGAGCCGATGCCCGCCTTTTGCCAGCCGCTCTCCACGCACCAGCAAGTACCCGAGTCTGGCCTTTGCCGGCGGGCTGCAGTTTCTCCTTCGCTTCGGCTCTCCTTTTCCGCTCGCCTTCCGGGCTGGGGCCAGGGAGGGAGGGAGGCAAGGAAGGAAGGAAGGAAGGAAGAGCCGCCTTCGGTGAGGAGACTTGGGGGCCGAGCGCAGCCCTCCAGGATCCACAGGCCTGCGCTTTAGGGCTCAGGCGAGTCACTGGCTGCGTCACCACGCAGAGCCTCAGGAGTGCGAAGGAGGCCGGCAGGAAGCCGGCTGCTCCGCCTAGAGGGAGGCGCCCTCGGTCTCCTCAGGGTCGCCGCTGTGAGGCGTTCCGAGTGTGAACAACTTAAACTGTTGTGGACGGAGGCCGAGCGGCAGGACGACGTTGTTTAATAGCTCTTCAGGGAAGAGATAGCTTTGCTCGTGAAGAAATCATAATGAGAAACAAATTAATCGTTTAAGCGGGTTAATCGTTTAAAACTAGCTATCTACTGCAGCCAAAATAATAACGAGTCTCTTTGAAAGGTGCAAGCCTATGCAGAGGAGGACGACGTTGTTTAATTCTTAGCTCTTCAGGGAAGAGATAGCTTGCTTGGCTCGTAAAGAAATCATCATGAGAAACAAATTCATCGTTTAAGCGGGTTAATCGTTTAAAACTAGCTATCTACTGCAGCCAAAATAATAATGAGTCTTTTTGAAAGGTGCAAGCCTATGCAGAGTGGCTACAATCTAAGTTACTGATACCCAGAGGCTCATGAACCACTTGTGGCTTTTGGCAGTCTGAAGCACTGTTCTGCACTGTGGCACCTGGCCCATGTTTCAGGAATGCGGGCGAGGGTCTTGCCCAGTGGGGGCTTGTGGTTGGCAGTTGGTTCCTTGAGGGGCAAGCCTCATGCCAGGGATGGAAGTAAATGTGGCTCTTTTGATGGTAACTAACAGTACCATCCTAAACAGAATTACACCCATCTAACTTCAAATCTAACTAATAGATTTTTTCCTGACTATTGTAATAGAAGAAAACAATAGAATGGGAAGGACTAGAGATCTCTTCAAGAAAATTGGAGAAATCAAGGGAGCGTTCCATGCAAAGATGGCCATGATAAAGGACAAAAACGGTAGGGACCTAACAGAAGCAGAAGAGATTAGGAAAAGATGGCAAGAATACACAGAAGAACTATACAAGAAAGACCTCGATGTCCTTGACAACCACGACGGTATAATCACTGACCTCGAGCCAGACATCCTGGAATGTGAAGTTAAATGGGCCTTAGAAAGCATTACTAACAACAAAGCTAGTGGAGGTGATGGTATCCCAGCTGAGCTATTCAAAGTCTTAAAAGATGATGCTGTTAAAGTGCTGCACTCAATTTGCCAGCAAATTTGGAAAACGCAACAGTGGCCACAGGATTGGAAAAGATCAGTATACATTCCAATCCCAAAGAAGGGCAATGCCAAGGAATGCTCAAACTATCGCACAATTGCACTCATATCACACGCTAGCAAGGTCATGCTCAAGATCCTACAAGCTAGGCTTCAACAGTACGTGGATAGAGAACTACCAGAAGTACAAGCTGGGTTTCGAAGAGGTAGAGGAACGAGAGATCATATTGCCAACATTCGCTGGATTATGGAAAAAGCAAGAGAGTACCAGAAAAATATCTACTTCTGCTTCATTGACTATGCTAAAGCCTTTGACTGTGTGGATCACAACAAACTATGGCAGGTCCTTAAAGAGATGGGAGTACCAGACCACCTCACATGTCTCTTGAGAAACCTGTATAAGGGCCAAGAAGCGACAGTTAGAACCGGATACGGAACAACTGATTGGTTCAGCATAGGAAAAGGAGTACGACAAGGATGTATACTGTCACCTTGCTTATTTAATATATATGCAGAGTACATCATGCGAAATGCTGGCCTGGATGAATCACAAGCGGGAATTAAGATTGCTGGGGAAAAGATCAACAACCTCAGATATGCAGATGATACCACTCTAATGGCTGAAAGTGAAAAGGATCTAAAGAGCCTCTTGCTCAGAGTAAAAGAGGAGAGCGCAAAAGTGGGCTTGAAGCTCAACATCAAAAAAACTAAGATCATGGCATCCGGCCCCATCACTCCTTGGCAAATAGAAGGGGAAGTCGTGGAAGTAGTGACAGACTTCACGTTCCTGGGATCCCAGATCACCGCAGACTGTGACTGCAGCCATGAAATTAAAAGACGCCTGCTCCTTGGGAGGAAAGCGATGGCGAACCTAAACAGCATGATAAAAAGTAGAGACATCACCCTGCCAACAAAAGTCCGCATGGTCAAAGCAATGGTATTCCCAGTAGTCATGTATGGCTGCGAGAGCTGGACTATAAGGAAGGCCGAGCGCCGAAGAATAGATTCTTTTGAACTATGGTGCTGGAGGAGACTCTTGAGAGTCCCTTGGACTGCAAGAAGATCAAATCAGTCAATCCTCAAAGAAATCAACCCTGACTGTTCCCTGGAAGGCCAGATAATGAAACTGAAGCTCAAATACTTTGGCCACCAAATGAGAAGGGAGCACTCCCTGGAGAAGACCCTGATGCTGGGAAAGATTGAAGGTCAAAGAAGACGGGGACGGCAAAGGATGAGATGGTTAGACAGTGTCATCGATGCAACGAACATGAAATTGAGCCAGCTTCAGAGGACGGCGGAAGACAGGAGGGCCTGGCGGGAGATGATCCATGGGGTCGCGAAGAGTCGGACTCGACTGTGCGACTGAACAACAACAAACTTCATTGGAGCTGCGGTGGCTCAAGTGGTTAAGACGCTGAACTGCAGGCTGTGGAAGGTCAATAGTTCAGCAGTTCGAGACCCGAGTTGCCGCATGATGGAGTGAGCTCCCATCTCTAGTTCCAGCTCCTGCCAACCTAGCAGTTCGAAAGCAAGAAATTGCAAGTAGGTAAATAGGGACCACTTTGGTGGGAAGGTAACAGCGTTCTGTGCGCCTTGGTGTTTAGTCATGCTGGCCACATGACCACGGAAACGTCCTCGGACAGCACTGGCTCTTCGGCTTTGAAACGGAGATGAGCACCGCAACCCTAGAGTCGGACTCGACTGGCTTTCGAGCAAGGGAACCTTTACCTTTAACTCCATTGA
>NW_015163623.1:581801-590654 GCF_001447785.1 Gekko japonicus
AGTGTAACTCAGTTTAGGATGTCACTGTAACATGGCTATCTCTCTTGAATTTGTTATGTTTGTATTATGTATTGAGAGCCTAAGCCTTTTTTCTTGCTGCACCTAGAAGGGGCTGAGCTTGCTTCTTTAGAACAATAGCTCACCTGGATCCAGGAACCAACCTATAGATAAGCAGTGTAATGTAAATAGCCTATAACTGGAAGTGGGTGGGTGTTGGGTGTGGTGTTTTGCATGCATACAAGCAGGGCTCCAGCTCTGCTAGCTTCGTCTTGTGTTCTACTGAAATCACTGAATAAACTAGAGCTGATCACTGCAATGCGTCTAGAACCCAGTATTTAATAGTTGTGTGTTTTTTCCCAGGAAAAATAGGGAAATACTACCCCACACACCTGTCTATAAGGAAGGGAATATTGGGCTAGATTTTCAGTGATCCTGCTTTTTAAAAAAATAAAGTTTTCCCTCTTTTTAGTGGACTTTGCTATCATGCATAAAATCAAGCCCCAATAAAATGTTTGGTATTTTATTGGCATTTTTATATAAATCTCCAGTTGAGAGGTTCAATGTGATTTTAGAGATGGGTTAACAGAGGAAGAAAGGTGGAGACATGACAGACTTAGCAGGGATCTGGACTTAGTCCTAAATCCAACTCAGTGCCAGTTATTCTTTTTTAAGGAATCTGAGGTATATGTTCAACATAAAACTATCTCAAAATGAATCCTGCTGAGTTCAGTGGGACAAGTCAAGGAACTGTATAGATAGTTAGAAGGGGGTAACTCAAGAAAGCATCATGTCTTTTTGTGGCACAGCTCCCACCTCTTGAAAAAGATTGCCCACTGCCTTTCTCCTGCCATATATGATGCCATCCTAAGCAGTGTTACACCCTTCTAAATCCACTGAAAAGGGTGCAGCTGTGCTTAGGATGGCACTGTAAATTTCTCAGCAAGGACATGGAGAGTGTATGGCACAGTGAGTTTGGGGGTTGTTTGTTTTTTGCTAGTCCATTAAATTACCATATTTTCCAACTGATTAATTGTAAGACTCCATAAAGCAATCACAATAGATTGCCTAGACTAAGACACCACAGGGACATGGAGGTAAGATAAACTTTATTTTAATAAATGAATGTTTAGATATAAACATGCATATATTTAGATTCATGGGGCTTAATCAAGAGGATGAAAAGGAAAAATGATAGTTGACTGATTTATTATTGTACAAAGTCCCTATGCATTTGCTGGGTGCAGCCCATTTTTTCTTCAGCCTTGGCTTAATCACAAGGAAATGTCCATAAAGCTTTAGACATTTTTTCCTGACTATTGTTTAACAAAGTATTAAAAAATGTCTCTCTGTAAAAATTCAAAGTCACATCCAAAGCCAGGCCCCCCCACACACCTGCCCAGCTGCAGAATATCTATGTATAAAAAAGACACAGTGGCCCACAGCTGCTAAGTCTTTCAGAAGGAGGAAAAATGCTGGGCCATAAACTCCTACAAAAGCTGGGCTTGGTGTTCTACCAGCCCATTGGCCAAACTGTGTGAAGTCCTTGTGGGGAGCCGTCTGTTCTTCTGGACTTCCTCCTTCGTCCAGGGTGTGTAGAGGGGAGGGGTTCTTCGCTGGTTGTGAAGGAACCACCAGTATAGGAGCATGTAGGAGCAGCCAACCCCTTTTCCAACCAGGTGGGGTGGGCAGATGGAGCAAAGGTTGGGCAAGGGGGCAGTGCTGTACCCGCATTCTCCACCACAATATCAGGCTTGGACTCACCCACCTCATGTCTGCCAGCTTGGATTCTCCTCTGGCCTCAGAGCAGCCTTCTTGGAAAGGAAGGGGTTTACTGCACCCTCAGCCTCCTCTTCTCCAGCTCATGCACTTGCCTGCTGCCAGCCAAACCAAGAGCCAGGGTATGTATCTCCTCCCCGGCCATCCTCGGAGGTCTCTGTTTTATTCCCCTCTCTCTGTTCCCATTGGTGTTCCCTCTGTTCATCTCTGTTCCCTCTGTTACCTCGGCTGTCTCCCAATTGAAGAATAAGAAGAGATTGAATTTATACCACGCCCTTCACTACCCGAAGGAGTCCCTTTCTCTTCCTCTCCCCACAACAGACGCCCTGTGAGGTAGGTGGGCCTGAGAGAGCTCTTTCAAGAACTGCTCCTGAGGAAACAGCTCTGAAAGAACTTGTGACTGGCCCAAGGTCACACCAGCAGCTGCAGGTGGAGGTGTGGGGAATCAAACCTGGTTCTCCCACACCTTTCAGTGTGTCCGTCTTGGGGGCCTGACTGAACGTCGTCTTGCTGGCTGCTTGGGTCGGTGTTCTGCCCGCCTCCTTGGCTGGCCTGCAGGCTCCTCTTCTCTTCTGCACCCGTTGTCGAACCCCCCTTCATTCCTGGGTCTGGGTCGGGTATGTTGTTGGGACCCTTTTCCTTGGGGGCTGCTGTGCAGTTTCCCCTTCCCCCAATCGGGGTTGCTGGGGCAGTCTGGGGCCGCCATCACACCACCTTACAGCAAGGCAAAGTAAAGCCCTATGTAAAGTAAAGACTATGTAAAGTAAAGTGTGGGGTAAATATGGTAATACAATGAGGAATTTAAACTTATAAAGTAGTCCTGTAAGGAGTGGGGGGAACCTCTTCTCCTCTGCAATTTAGAATAAGTTCTTCTGCGATGAAGAATCTGTTACACAAGAAAAGAATTTTTTATGTATATAAGCATATATAAAAACAATATCTCAACTGTAGAACCATGTAGTTCACTTTATAAAGGGGAAGTTTATATGAATGGATATAGGAAAAATGTATGTCTTGATGTGTACTAACATAATTGGAAGCTGTAGTGCTTCGAAACATGTGAGTCATCCTTAGACTGAGCATTATATCAGGCCATGGTCATTTCTCTCAAAGCCATATTCCCTGTTCAAAAAGACCTGCTTTGCTTCCATTGGAATAGATTGAGAAGGTACTTGAATGTTTACTGGTTGTACCGTATGAAGTACAAAATCCAGTGGTTGGTTTTGCTACAGAGACAGAAAGACAGACAGAGAGAGAGAGAGAGAGAGAGAGAGGGGGACAGTTTCGGTATTACTGTGCAAATTGAGGGCTCTGAGAAAATGAGGTTGAGCTCACAGATTGGAAAAAATGTACCTGATGATTCCGGAGAAAGTCACTATAATTTAAGTTTCTCTACTGCCATAAAAACTAAGCTTCCCCTGCTGATCTGTTCTGTTCAAAACTATTTGCTCAGCTAGGACAAATTATAGATGGGGGGGGGGACAGTTTCGGTATGGGAAAGAGAAAGAAATATTAACTGCTCTAGGAGGGAACAGAAATAAACAGTTAATGGGGCATAGCTGATTAATAGCAACAGGCATTCAGCAAGAAACAGAATAATTTGTTCTCCCTTTCTTGGATGCTATTTTATAGAGGTCACTTTCTTTTCTCTATGTCCCATGCCCTCCAAAGGACATAGCTTTGCCCTCTGTTTAAGGAGTGAAGGCTCTAGGGCAATGCTAGGATGTTCAGGGTGGTGAAAACCAGTGAGGATTGTGAGGCACTCCAAAGGGATCTGTCAAGGATGGGCAAGTGGGCGTCAACATGGCAAATGGGGTTCAATGTGGTCAAGTGCAAGGTGATGCACATTGGAGCCAAAAATCCTAACTATAAATACACATTGATGGGGTCTGAACTGGCAGAGACTGATCAAGAGAGAGATCTTGTTGTAGTAGATAACTCACTGAAAATGTCGAGACAGTGTGTGACTGCGATAAAAAAGGCCAATGCTATGCTGGGGATTATTAGGAAGGGTATTAAAAACAGATCAGCCAATATCATAATGCCCATATATAAATCAATGGTGCAACCTCATTTGGAATACTGTGTGCAGTTCTGGTCACCACACCTTAAAAAGGATATTATAGCTTTGGAAAAAGTGCAGAAAAGGGCAACTCGAATGATAAAAGGGTTGGAACACTTTCCCTATGAGAAAAGGTTAAAGCGCTTAGGGCTCTTTAGCTTGGAGAAATGACAACTGAGGGGAGACATGATTGAGGTTTATAAGATTATGCATGGGATAGAGCAGGTAGAGAAAGAGGTACTTTTCTCCCTTTCTCACAACTTGTGGGCACTCAATGAAATTGCTGAGCGGTCGGGTTAGAACGGATAAAAGGAAGTACTTCTTCACCCAAAGAGTGATTAACACATGGAATTCACTGCCACAGGAAGTGGTGGCGGCTACAAGCATGGACAGCTTCAAAAGGGAATTAGATCAGCATATGGAGCAGAGGTCCATCAGTGGCTATTAGCCACAAGGTATAGATAGGGGCTCTGGGGCAAGTGATGCTCTGTCTTCTTAATGCTTGGGGGGGGGGGTCAACAGTGGGAGGGCTTCTAATGTCCTGGCCCCACTGGTGGACCTCCTGATGGCACTGGTATTTCTGGCCACTGTGTGACACAGAGTGTTGGACTGGATGGGCCTTATGTTGGAATTAAAACACAAATAGTATCTTGGTTGCAGGCTTCCCAACCCTCATCCATGTGGTAAATTTATCTACGGATCCAGATTCTAAGGTTGCTTCCATACAGAGGGTTTTGAGGGGGGTTTTGGAGCACCTACACAACACCATTCCTGGTTTGGCACAATCCTTTTTGGAATATTGCAATCAAAACACCTTTGCATGCTGTAGACAGAAAGATGTACACTTTTAAGGTCCCACCCACACTAGTGCCATTTTTCTTGCCTGAGCCCCCCCCCACAGCTGCCCTTTCTTCTACTTTCTCACCACCAAAGGGCTATTTTAAATAATCAGCAATCAGCTAGATTGCTACAGTGTGATAATGTTTTAACAATCTATGCAATAATCTACTAGTTCCTCTGAATCCCTAGCTTTCATTTTTTAAAAGTAAGTATCTGGCCCTTTTCATTGGAGAGATATAAGGGGAAAGGTATAATTGCCTGTTCAATAGGAAAGCTAAAAAAGCTCCTCGGTAGCTGGCCCCAACCTGGTGGAATGAGCTCCTGCTAGAGATCAGGGCCCTGCAGGGCCTTTTGCAGTTCCACAGGGGGAACTGCTTGCAGGAAGGGCAAGATAGAAATTGAATCGAATAAATAAATAAACAGCTAGAGGCAGAGGCAAGAAAAGTGTCAGGAAAACTGCATTGTGGATGCTGTTTTATCACTGTAATGCCCATGTGTTTGCAGCAGCAACCAGCACTATGCATATAATTGTGACCATGTAGAAGCAGCTCTAGATTTAGTTTTTATAAATACAACTTTCTAGCCCAGCATTCACTGAACTGGAGCCAGGGACACCTGTGAGTCTACAAAGGTATTCTACTCTACCCATCCAGCTAACATAAAGATGGTATCCTCTCCATTTTCTGAGGATGGGGCAGGGACTGGATGAAGCACAAAACCTATGACTGGCTTTGCTAGACAGCATGAAAGAGAGAGAACAAGATTCCCCCCACCCACAGCACATAGAGTCACCATCACCTACAGTTTATTTTATATAATATTAAATCCCCCTTTTCCTTATGGCTGAAGGCAACTTACACGTCCCCGCTGAAATAGTACAATTGAAAACCAACAGAAAAAAACCAGATATACCCTCCTCTTCCCCAAAAGATGTCTTCCATCTATACCCCATTAAAAGCCCTGGCAAATAGAATGGCTTTACAGTACTGTGAACATTTCTGAGGACAGCCACGCTCCTCTCACTTCCTTAGGAAGCCTGTCCCACAGAGTGGGAGCAATAGTAGAAAAAGTCCAGGCTCTAGTAGGTGCCAGGCAGGCTGCCTTAAACAGGGGAAAAGCCAGTAGTTTGCAGCCTGAAGACTGTAGTTGGTGCATGGGGACATATGAGAGGATACAGTCTTAAGCCGTATAGGATTTCAAAGATAATAACCAGCTTCTTGAAATAGACAGGAATAAGCTGGCAGCCAGTGTGGCAGTTTTAAAATGAGTAGGATCTGTTTCCATTATCTAATCCCTGACAATAATCTGTCTGCCACATTCTGAACCAGCTGCAGTTTCCAAGTTGTCTTCAAGGGCAGCCCAATGTACAGCACATTACAGCAACCCAACCACAAGGCTACAAAACCATGTATTAGCATGGCCAGATCAGCTAAGAAAGGAGAGATATGGTGAACCAGATGCAGCTGATAGTGTTGGAAGTGAAAGACTTTGTGCTGTCGCTTAGCCTCACACTACAGAGGAAATCACTTTGTTTCTATAGCATACATGTTCCAGAAGGCTTGCTGCATTGTAAACCCTAAGCACTCTGCTAAATACTCCAACAGATAGAAGGTACTCTTGGTCACTACACTAACCTGCTTTTCAACCAGCAAGTCTGGGTCCATAAGCACCTCAAGTCCTTACCTTGTTCCACAAAAGCCAACTCCGCTCCATCCAAGACAAGTAGACCCAATCTCTCTAAAACATAATTCTTCCTAACTAGCACCAGTTCAGAGCCAGGATGGATGGATGGATCTGGATGATGAAATATAGAGCTTGGTGTCATCCACAGACTGAAGATGACACCCAACCCCAGATATCCAGATGTGGCCTCGTATATATAAAATATATGGGAAGAGAATAGAGCCCTGTGGCACTTCACAGGAAAAATCCCATCCAGTTGATTCTGGTCTTCTGGTAGAAACTGCAGCAGCAGCAGCCTCTCCTTGCTTTGACTCTCTCTGCTCTGGGGCAATGCTCCCTCTAAGTTGTGGAGTCCTGTGAGCAAAAATTCTACTTTGTGAACTACTGGCATTAAAGTTGTGAGCAAGCGATTTGGCTACTGCATACATTAGTTTGCTCTGGAGCCATCCTCCCTGAGATAAAACAAAAATGTGTGAGCCGGAGGTTAAAACTCTGAGCTAGCTCACACTAACTCAGCTTAGAGGGAACACTGATCAGGGGCCCAGAGTTACTTCAAAGGCTCCTGAGCCGGCAAGACGCAAGGCCCAATGCAAACTCCTCCTGCCCCGGGGGGGAGGGGTTGTGGAGAATCAAGTGATGAGTTTTACCCACTCAAAAAACCCCATCCCTCCCCTATGCTTCAGGATCTGGCGCGAGGCTCCACTCTCTCTGCCATCGTGGCATCGCTGTTTGGCTGTTATCTGAATGCCGCCTTCTGCCCACCTGCCACCTCCCAGTTACCTCCTGAGACAAGGACACGCCACAGTGGCTGGTGGAAGAGAGAGAGAATGGGGTGGTGGTGGAGAGGAGGGATGGGGGGTGAAGGGGGGAATCCAGCTCCGGAGAGCACTTGAAGTTCAGAGCTCCCAACTCATGGGGCTCCTTGCTGGGCTGAGGCAGGATTTGTCCTGAGCATTCGAGGGTCAGCAGGAGCCAATCTCTCAGAGGAGACGTTGGTGCCAAAAGACATCACTGGCTGCATTGATCCGGGCCGCATTGTTGTCAGTGCCAGTGCTTCACACCTCTGCCCTTTAATTTTACTTAAATTAGCCAGTGCCCCCTGAAGAATTTAAATGCCCCCCGACTAAAAAATTCCTGGCTACGGGCCTGGCTACTCCCTTAATGCCAATTCCATATTCCAGCCAATGGGTAAGAATGGAGTGGTCAGCTGTATCAAAGGCCCCTGATAAATCTAGTAATATTGACAGGGATGGTTCCAGCATGTTTTGGTTCCAGCATGTCCACACACCAGTTACACGCAGCGGAGATACTAAAAAGAAGTCTAGCACTATATAGTCACACAGTGCCCTGTGCATTCTGCCTTGTTCCTCCAAATATTTCACTTTGAAGACAGGGCTTCAGGTGCGAATATGTGTTTCTGAACAGGTGATAGCCTTGGAACTGCTAAACCAATGCATAAAGTGAAGGGAAATGTACTGCAGATTAAATAGGGAGTGATAACTGCAGCAGATCCTAGAACAGATCAAAACTCTTTTGAGCTGTGTTACTGATACAAAGCTAAGTGCTCATTTCTTCTCTCCCTATCATTTAGGCCACTATGCTCTCATCCCAACAGCTATTGCTATCTGAGCGATTTGAGTTGAAATCAGAATTACATACAGAAGCTTACACTGTGCTCTGGGCTTCACTCCAGGCCTTTGAGAGTAGGAAAACCAAACAGAAGCAGAAACTCATGTTTATTTAAAATATTTATATGCTACCTCATTGCTTGAACTCAAGGCGGCGAACAAAGCCTAGTCTGATACAAAGTGAGACCTGTCTTGGCCTTTAGCTCTTTGTTTGCTAAACCAACAATTGACGTTCCCTCCCTCCTCCCCCTGTATACATACTGAATCTCCTTGGGCACTTGTCTGGTCATTTATTTGTTTATTCATAGACTCTCTACACCCATTATATAGCCATACTTTCATAGTAGTCTACAACACATATTAAATACATAATTAGAACTAAGAATATGGGCATGAAGACATAAACAAACCACAGGCCCTCATACAGATTGCAAAGGAATTATTTCTTTACCTATTAGCAGTTTACTACAATTTAAAGCAAATAAAGAAATTGTCACCATAACTAGACACTTGAAACGTCAGAGAAGACGGGCAGTGCAGAGGGTCCCCTTAGCTAGCATTATAGTACCATTTGCAAAAACCACCAGATGACTTGCCCTTTGTTGAAGACTAACAACACTGGTTGCATGTCAAATGAAGACCCTCTTTCAGAGTACCTAAAATAATGGTGCTAGCAACAGGCATATTAAGCCTTGTTTTCAGGGGTCATTTCGTAGAAAAAGAGCTACGGGAACTCATTAGCATAACTCATTAGCATATGCCACACCCCCTGACATCACCGGAAGTGTGTCATAAGGCCACACCCCCTGACATCACCGGAAATGTGTCATAAGCCCACACACCCCGCCCCCAACGGTCCCGGCC
>NW_015163623.1:590837-677474 GCF_001447785.1 Gekko japonicus
CCCCCCCGAAATGACCTCTGCTTGTTTTGCAATAGAGAGGATGAGCATTAAACTCAAAGCCAACATTTTTCTTAACTATGCCTAATGGTACAGAGGGTGATGACTTAAGTTGAATTCAAATAGTGTTGATACGGGTGATGTGGAAATCCTCCCTTGGCTCACAAAACTCTTTCATAGGAACACAGGGAGTGCCTTGTTAGAGCAGACAATTGCAAGAGGCATTAATAAATAAACTTGCTCATTGCTGTCAACTTTGGGAGACGAGACTATCATAGCATTTGAAAGATAGGCAAGTTCTGTGTCAGAGCTCACTAGTATGAGAAGCACATTTGAAATCAGGTTTGCATGCTTTTCAGGGCAAACTAATCCATGATTAGTAATTCCTCAGGACTTCCTTTGGTCATATAAAGCTGTTGAAGGTTGGAGACGTACCTTTTAGTGTAACTAAATGGTCATTAGAAGGGAGGGGCTTTATGTTTCTGTAGAGAACAAGTGGGAGAATGGAATTGGTTTTGTCTGGTGAAAATTGTATGCGCACCCACAAGAACACAACACACAAGCTGTTTTTCTCCTGAGAGACAAAAGGCATAGATCACTGTACTTTTTTTACACAGGAGAAAAAAGTAGCTGGGTGTCATTTCAAACAGAAAAGGGCCTGAAAAAGAAAGGACTGAATAGTTCTCCTTCTTACCCTTAAGACCCAGAAGCTGTTTCACCTGATACAATAAAAATTATCACAGAACCACACCCAACACATAGCTCCACCCTGCAGTAAACTGCTTAAAAAGCAGTGTCTAAACTTGACCAGCAAGAGTACAAGAATTGTCTGACGTATTCACCAACTGTGAAGAATAATTAATGAGAACTTTGGTCTAGCTGTTGCACCTGACTGCTTTAGGCTCCTGGATATGTGTTATAAAGGTTTTGAGTAATAGCCATCCAGTGTTATCTACAGATAAAGTGTCCAAAACAAGCACATTTTCAAATATACCTTTTATAATTTGTCCTGTAGCAAAATGGTGCTGCCTCCCACCCCCTTACACAATAACACACCTGGAATGAAGACTGGCGTGATGGGGTACATTTTAATTGTGCATGCATAAGTCTATGCTCATGTTTATGATCTTTTAACTCCCTTCAGTCTGACTGATTGCCACAACACCCCTTTGGCAAAACATGACGCTACAGAGAGTTAAAGTATTGTCTGATATTTTTCACACATCTTTTAGTTATCACCTTAACAACATTAACGTTTGTTTTTAAGTGGGCATTTGGCAACTTTAACGACTGGACTACTCAGTTATCTGTTCTGACAGAAAAACCTTAAAATGGAACAAAGTTAATGAAATGGTTACAGAAGAGGCAACTGTTGTCTCCTGGATTTTACAAACTGCTGCCAAGAAGTAAATTCTAATACTGAGGGATTAAAAATAATAAAATGTATAAACTGAGCAGATAATTTTAAAACACATAGAGTTTCAAGTTTTAAAAAGCTGCTGTTCACATTGGTTGCTGTCACATAGGTTTGCCAACTCTATGTTGGGAAATCCCTGGAGGGTAGGAGGCTGAGCCTGGGGAGAGCAGGGTTTGGGGAGGGAAGGCAAGAAACCTCTGTGGGGTATATTGCCTTAGAGTCCGTCTTCCAAAACAATAATTTTCTCCAGGGAACCTAATCTCTGTAGTTTGGAGATCAGTTGTAATTCCAATGGAACAACCCAATGAGGTAGGTTAGGCTGAGAATCTGTAACTGGCCCAAGATCATCCACTGAGCTAGATCCCAGTCTGAAATTCTAACCACTACACCACACTGGCTTTTGTGGGGTAGCTGTTGTTGAACAGTAGCAACAAGCTGCCAGTCCTGGGTGAATAATTTATTTCATATAGTATCAAATCATATGGTGGTTGCTGCTAGCCCTGGCCCTGACAAGTCTTCCCTCGAAGGCCAAGACAACCCTGGAAAGGGCCCTACCCCATCCTTTGCCTTTTACTGACAGAAACCAAAGCTGGAATGCTTGGCAGTACTGTTATGGTTGACTACATATGGGCACTGAGGGCATTTGTTTGTTAAAGCTGCAGGTGCTGCTTCTATTATTTTGGGGTTTTTTAACCCCCATGATGACAGATAGACAGACAGTCCGTCTTGCTTCATTAGCCCCCTTCACGCAATGGCTCAAAATTCACTTTGTTTTTCATAGTGGGGGAGAGTTCCCTCCCCCCCTCACTTTCAAAGGGGAGGTTTTCAGCTAGTTCTTCGGTGTTTCTCACTTGGACATTAACTCACATTTCAACGATAAATCCGCTTTTGTTTTCTATTAGCTTGGCCACCAAGCGCTTGTTCCGGTGTGCAATTTCTAGTTTCCATTCGGGACGCTCCACAGCGGGACCTTCGGGGCATGGAGTAGCCCCCCTTCGCCAACAGGGTCGCCGGAGGAAGGGCACTCTAGCACCCCATGACTAGGAGCCCCACACGAGGGCTCCAGGGGTGGCGCGGACCATCACGCCCCCTCCCAAGCTCTGGCGGTCATCTCCTGGAGCTCTGGGAGAATGCCAAAACTGGAAGTCCGCCTGTCCATTCTTTTCCTCCACTTCACCTCCAGTGCTGAAGCGAAACTGCATTAGTCATTTTGGATTACCAATGTTGCCTAGGCAATCCAAGATGGCTGCCAAGCTCTCATGAGGAAATCATGTGAGATTTAGGCATTTTTAACTTTTTTAGTTTCTCTCTTTTATTGTTATACAGCATAAGATTTTTTTTGCAAACCTTGGTTCCCCCCCCCCAATTTTCTAAACATATCTTCTTCCCCTGTCCATGGCCCTAATCTGTAGATTTAACCATCTACACCTAGTGCCATGTGCAGTTAGATATGATAATCAAAGTAGTTGACAAACAGAACAAACTCTCTGAATAAAGTTTCTGAACAGTTAGCAAATATTCCATGAGAAAGGGAACAAGAGCACTTTCAGCTTCCAGAATATAAGCCATACATTCAGTGCACTCAGAATTTGTTTAGACATGTATATAATACCCCAGAGCCGTATCAGTTTATTATAGTAGTGATGTAATGTTAAGTAATGAAGTGCATGACTCAGGAATCAAAATATAGCTAAATTATTATGAGAAAAGAGAACAGTCATTTGTGGTATTAAGTACCAGCAAAGGTAAAAGGTATTTGAAGCTGCAGGAAGCCATCCTTGTTTTGCACTGGCAACCTAATGGTTACAGGTCACGTACAAGAATAAAGGGTACTCAAAAGGCTCAAATTGCATCTTTGCCCCTTTTTGCAGGCAATTCAGTGTCTGCCTGAGGCAAGTTTATTTTCAGTTGAAGTCAGTAGAACTACACTGAGGTATACAGAACACATTTCTGTAAACAGTGTTTCTGTACCTTCAAGGCATCCTTTGTTTCACTGCTGTGGCTTGGTGGCTGCAGTTAGCAGCATGCTCTAGGCCTCATTGCCTCTTTCTTTCTTCTTCTGCCATCAAGTCGCAGCTGACATGGCAGCCCCATAGAGGTTTCAAGACAAGAGACTTCAGAGGTGGCTTACCATTGCCTCCCTCTGAAAGAGGCCCTGGCATCATTCCTTGGTGGTCTCCCATCCAAATACTGACCAGCATGAACCCTGCTTAGCTTCCAAGATCCAATGAGATCAGGCTAGCCTGGGCTATCCAGGTCAAGGTCTTGTAGATTTCCTCTTAGTAGTAGCTATTCTGTAGTAAATCTCTTATTTGATCTCCAATAAAGTTGAGATCTCATGTTTATCTTTTTGTGAAGCCAGTTTTAATATACACCAGTGTAACTGATCACAGCAGGTTGCTTTCTGTTAGATGATTTAAAGCTGAAGACAAACAGTAAAGAAATAGAGTTTGACAGAGGCATCATTTACTATGATGCACATGCAGACTTTTCTTTTATCCCTGCGTCACCAGGAGATGACACAGGGATGAGTGGCATATGCCATAGGCCCAGGGTCCCCGGTATGGCTCACATGGCACCCACCAGTTCCTTTTCTGGCACCCAACAAGTGTTTTAAGAAGTGTGCAGGGCCAGGGGGGACTTCTGCCCAGCGTGGTTTCTAATTAGCCAGTGGAGACCTGATTGCCAGGGCAGATTTTTTAAAAGTTGCTTTGGCAAAAGCTGCCTGTACAGCATAAGAATTTCCACTGCATTACTAAAGGCAAGCTGTGCATATGCAAGAAAATATGTTTCAACATGTTCATTTTAAGAGGTCTCCTAATAAGCACAGCTTTTGCCTGAAATGTAGAAGAACCACTATTACAGTTATGCATAAACCTTATTCCCTGGTTATGCATAACCTCAATCCCTGGTGTTTTGTGGCTGTGGCCACCAAATTCCAAAGGTACCCACAGGCTCAATGACGTTGAGGACACCTGCCATAGGCAATTATGCCTATTTCTTAGTATGTGTAACTTTTTCAGACAAACCCTCCATTGTTTGCCTCCAAGTGTCTTGTCATGACAGGAAAAACCCAGGTCAGGAAGGTGATGGAAATCCTAATTGGAAAGGATTTGTAACGACGCTGCATTTTTTTCCTTACTCCATTATAATTCTTGTAACCATCCCATGAATCCTTTGCCACTTAGCATCTTTCATGAAATGTGGCACCCAGAACTGAGCATACTACTCCATATGGAAGTGCTTCCCATACTGGAGAGAACAGTACCACGATTTCTTTGGGGATGTTTCAGTTAATATAGTTTAAACTGGTGCTGGATTTTTTTTTTTACTACAGCATTACGCTAGTTATTCATAGCCGGCTGTTGACTCAAAATTATTCAATTTCCTTAAAAGCCCTTTTGCCCAGCCAGGTTTCCCTTCACACACATGCATTTGGTTTCTATCTTAGAGATCACAATATTGAAAATAATCTTGTCGCTACATGCCTAGTAGCAGCATACTTTTGTTTGGAATTTGTAGTACATCCTTTAAACACATGTAACCTCTCCTGGCTTTGAATACCTCCCCATTCTCAAACATCTGAGAAGCCCTGCAACGAGCTTATGATTAGTGCAGCTTTAATTATTTGTCAACTGGGAATTCAGGAGCCCATTCAATGGCAAAACAGTCATATTTAGAATATCCATGCCTTATGAACTCAGAACCTTGAAGAATTAAAGGATTCAGTCCAGCTGATGTTGCAATGGCTTTAAATCTATCACAGTGCTAAGTATGGAAGATAGCTGCTGAACTAAAGCTTTGTTTATTACAGGGGGGGAAAGTGAAATGACGACTGATGGGTGACTCATACATTTACTGACAGGAAGGCTGCAATCTTGCTTCCCTCTAACTCTGGACAGAGATGACAGTGCATAAAGGCTCCAAAATGAAAGCTAGGAGGCTGAGAATCCTTAATGAGAAAATGCTATCAACTCACACCCACAGTGCCAACTTTAGGAAAAGGGCTAGAGCTTCTCTGCATGCTGCTGCGACCATCAAGAGGACATCCAAGTGCTGTGGTGAGAATTCAAGTACATGGATGTGATTAAATGAGAGAGCTGTACTGGATCTTATATTTCTTCCCTGAATTAAACTATAATTTGTTTGCACCTGTCTAAGCCTACTTAAGAACTCTGCCATCTGACTGCTGCCCAGCAACCTGGGCAAGATTCTGAAGTGGTGCACCACCAACATTACTCATTCAGATATTTATTTTAAAGAACTGATGTTTTCAACATGTAAGAGAATTGTGTGATGCAACTGTTCATGGGACAACGTACCTTCAGCAAATCACCTTTTGTCAGCACTGCAGCAAAAGACTACCACAATGGAGAACACCCATGGCATTATGTTGTACTTGTTTTCAAACAATAAGGAAAGAAAGGGGGGGAAGAAAAACTTAACGCAAAAAATGAATTAAGAACCTGAAAGGTTAAAAGGATACAAATTAGGAGGAGCAATGTTAAAATCAATAAATATATAACATAAGTACAAATAATCAAAAACACATGTATTTATTACAAATTAGTTTAAAACAATTATAGGCCCAAATATAGCCTCAATAAGAACAAATTGTACAATGAGGCTTATAGACTACATCCTTGCCATGTGTCACTTATATTTATCAGAAGTAATCCAACATGATACAATTAATACATTCCTATGTTCATAATTGTACCATTAGATATTATATGCAAATTGATAATGAAAATGTTATTTTTTCCTTTTCAGCATAATTTCCACTTGGTCCTATATTAATATTAGTATTGCAATAATTGTGCCTATGTGCAACATTTATGCTTGACCACTGAGGAAGGCCAGTTGGCCAAAATGCATGTTTTAGGGTCGCATAAAGTCCCAATTATATGATTTGTACAATTTGTAATTGTATTGTACAATTCGTAATTGAGGCTATATTTGGGCCTATAATTGTTTTTAAACTAATTTGTAATAAGTACATGTATTTTCTCCCTCATGGATCACTGCCTTGTCGTGGCGAGGGGGCTTGTGTGGTTTGATGAGGCTGTGGGCTATGCCATGGAGGGCCACCCAAGACGGACAGGCCACAGCAGAGAACCCAGACCAAGCGTGATCCCCTGGAGAAGGAAATGGCAACCCACTCCAGTATTTTTGCCAAGAAAACCCCATGGACAGTATCAAAAGGCTAAAAGATATGACGCCGGAAGATGAGCCCCTCAGGTCGGAAGGTGTCCAATATGCTACTGGGGAAGAGCAGAGAGCAAGTACAAGTAACCCCAGAAAGAGTGAAGCGGCTGGGCCAAAGCCGAAAGGACGCTCAGTTGTGGATGTGTCTGATGGTGAAAGGAAAGTCCGATGCTGCAAAGAACAATAAAATTGAGCAAACTTCAGAGGACGGCGGAAGACAGGAAGGCCTTGTATAATCTGGTCACTGGGGTCGCGAAGAGTCGGACTCGACTGTGCGACTGAACAACAACATCATGTATTTTTGATCATTATAATATTTATGTTGTATATTTATTGATTTTAACATTGGCCCCGATTTGTATCCATTTAACCTTTCAGGTTCTTAACTGCTTGTTTTCAAAACCATTAGAAAGTAATGACTCAAATGCAACAGACCTTGCTACAAATGGGACTCTCATAAAAGTGCAAAAATAATATACCATTGGAAGATGTCAACAGGTACACTGCTTAGTCAGACATAAGATTCAGCTGTAGCCATGCCTTACCAACTTCTGAAGAAAAAGTGGATGGTTTATGCCCTAAACATGCTTACATTCATGCTTTCTCAGCATCCAAAAAGCGCCTGATACTGTCTTTGTTAATAACCCATATTGAGATGACTATCAAGGACAGTAGACATGAATGTGGGACATTCTAAAGGTAAAGGTAAAGGTTCCCTTGCTCGAAAGCCAGTCAAATCCGACTCTAGGGTTGCGGTGCTCATCTCCGTTTCTAAGCCAAAGAGCCAGCGCTGTCCGAAGACGTTTCCGTGGTCATGTGGCCGGCATGACTAAACACCAAGGCGCACGGAACGCTGTTACCTTCGCACCGAAGTGGTCCCTATTTATCTACTTGCAATTTCTTGCTTTTAAACTGCTAGGTTGGCAGGAGCTGGAACTAGAGACAGGAGCTCACCCCGTCTTGCGGCACCCGGGTTTCGAACTGCCGAACTACTGACCTTCCACAGCCTGAAGTTCAGCGTCTTAACCACTTGAGCTGCAGACATTCTACATCTACAGCAAAGAGGTCATTGTACATATGTGGAGTAAAAAATCTATATCAAGAGAATTACCAGGTTCAACCCACTTTGAAGACCTGTTCAAAAGTCGACATAATAAAACTCACGTCCAGCAATCTTTTGAAGACTACTTGATTTACCATACAAAGTAGCATCCATTTTCTGTACTCCAAGCCAAAAAAAAGATGAACATATTAAGATTAATCATTTCCAGTATCCCCACCCATAAGCAGACACAATCCTGTACTTCTACAGAGGAGGAAAAAATAGACAAAAGGATGTTCTCTTAGCATTCTTCCAGCTTTTGTGAAAACTATTATTAAACCTTTCCAAGAACTTCACAGGCAAAACTGTTAGAGAGCTTCCTAAACCCCACCTAAGAATCTACAGCAGAAGGGTGTGTTCCATTCAGAAGGAGGCTCTCTAACAGTTTTGCCTGTGAAGGTCTTTGAAAAGGGAGAGAAAGGTTTAATAATAATTAAGTTTTCACAGAGGCAGGAAGAATGCTAAACCCCACCTAAGAATCTACAGCAGAAGAAGGGTGTGTTCCATTCAGAAGGAAGCTCTCTGTTTTGCCTGTGAAGTTCTTTGGAAAATACCGGTTGGGAAATCACAGCGATTCCTGAAAAAGAGGAAACTGAAACAGGAGCACATCTGTGGCTACCTGTCAGTCGCTGGATTCTTCATGAATGGATTTTGATCACTATACAGCTGAGGCATGTTGAAGTATTACTTCCCAGAATTTATTGTTAGTGAGAATTCATTTTCAAGAAGATTGTGTACAATTTAACAGAGAGAGTAACCACAGTGTATTAGAAAACTGGATTGTAAAGATGGATTTGATACATGCATAACAATTTATTACTGTTGAGGATTTCAGTTGGAAAATAAGTTATATAGTTGAAAGATCCTCATATATGTGGAGAAAATTTGGGAAATTTGAATTGTTAATGTAATATATGTATTGGATACATGCATAACTTTTGGCAGAATACATTAAGGTTTTACTCATCATGGTGAGTGTTGTTCTTTTAAAGTTAGTACAGTGACAGATGACCATTTGAAGCTACCAAATGCACAAGATCTTGCTCATAGGGAAAAAGAGTGGTTAAAGTTTTATTCTCCAGTCCAATAATAATAACATGTCTTCCAAGCAAGCAGGTCCAGGACTGCAGCCTTCCCTGAGTAAGATTATATCACAAGCTTCCTACACAAGAAAAACAGTATCAGATTGCTAGATTAACGCTTATGTTGTATGAGAAGGAGAAGGAGATTGGATTTATAACCCGCTCTTCACTTTGGAGTCTCAGAGTGGCTTACAAACTCCTTTCCCTTCTCCTCCCCACAACAGACACCCTGTGAGGTAGACAGGGCTAAGAGAGCTCTTTTGAGAACTGCTCTTGTCAGAACTATGGCTTGCCCAAGGTCCTCCAGCAGCTGCAAGTGGAGGAGTGGGGAATCACCCAGTTCTCCCAGATTAGAGTCCGCACACTTAACCACTACACCAAACTGGCTTAGTCTGCACAAGTTATACAGCTAAGCATAATAACTTGTAAGGAGGTTCTACTAAGTTAATTTGGCCAAATGTCTGCATCAGAGCTCAACTCTATAATGCTTTTACATGATCTTTAAGAAGGATTATTTAGATACAACACAGCAACTAGTGCTTTGCAAAAATGGCAGAAATAAAACACACACACTAACAAAAGCAGTTTGTAAGTTTTTTCAATGCAAACTAAAATTGCATGAAGGTTTCATAACAGAACAATACCATCTGTGTAACAGATAAGGTGAATTCAATTTTATATGTACAAGCATGGGTTCATGTTTTGTTAGTCTTCAGGCTCTTTATCATTTTATTGTCTTGCTCAGATTGGAAAATCCAGTGCCAACACAGGTCATTAAGACTTTTTCACCACCTTTACGCTCTTCATCAGATGGTTTCATTTCAATTTTAAACATAACCTGGAAATAGCTTCTCAAATGTCGCAGAAACTCAATTCTAGAAGAAAAAGGCGAAAATAAGTGTAGGCATAAGTATCTAAATAAGTACCTATAGTTCATTTGGACCACAGCTGGGCTCTAATAGGAGCCACCATTCACTAAAACAAAATCAACCTGATTATATATGGAAATTTAATCTTCTGCTTTGCCAAACTGACATATGGAAAAATAACAACTCCTCACAAAAGGTCACAATTACAAAACATTGTTTAGAGAAGTAAGGGCTGCAAAACATTTACAGACAAACATCTGAAGGATTACTTCAAAATCCAAGTGGAATCCTGCACTACAAATCCAATATGCCTGTTGAATAGATCTGTTTTTATTGACACACAACATGGAGAAATTTAATGGTACTGAAAGAAAAACTAATGCTAATACTTTACCACAAAAGTTATGTAGCAGAGTCAAAAAGTGGGTGTTTTTCTAATGGCACCATCTTAGTAGGAACTACCACTGGAAGGCCACATACCAAGGCTGCCCACAGCTGTAGACAAGCCCAGTGAGCCACAGGTGGATACACCAGATCTTCCCTGGAAACCACCCAATGTGATGAACAACTCTAGGATGCCCAGATGACACACCACATGATTTCGTGAAGATGAGACAAGGTCCCAGCACACCATAACTTGCCCATCACAGCAGCTGCTCTATTACTTTGTTTGCTTCATCCCCCCCCCCCATGGAACAGAGATCTCCAGGAATTATATATACAAATTGCCATTTATTTTATCCTCATTTGTAATTTATTTATTTATTATTTCTATTTTTAATCCCGCCCCTCCCCGCGAACGGGCTCAGGGCGGCTAACAGACAAGGGCACCATGTGCCAAGTATAAAACATTAAAACACTTTATAAAAACAGCCATTTTATCAAAATTAAAGTGCTCAGTGACGTTAATATTAATCATTTAGCCAAATCAGTCAAGTCAAGATGGTGATCAGTAGATGTTACTCAAGCCCGAATCGGCAGTACCACTCCATCAGAATACTGTAACTCGATCTTATAGTGGGGCCATCGATCTTATAATGGGCCATCCCAATGCCCCATGTTCCCATGAGGTAGTTGGTGGTGGTGGTGGCTCCTAATTAAAAGCCTGGTGGAAGAGCTCCGTCTTGCAGGCCCTGCGGAACTGTCAAAGGTCCCGCAGGGCCCTGATCTCCTCTGGGAGCTCGTTCCACCAAGTAGGAGTCGCCACTGAAAAGGCCCTGGCCCTGGTTGCCACAAGCCTGGCCTCCCTGGGGCCTGGAATCACCAGCCAATGTTGAGCCCCCGACCGTAGTGCTCTCTGGGGTATCAATGGGGAAAGGCGGTCCCCTCAGGTATGTCGGACCCTGGCCATATAGGGCTTTAAAGGTAAGTACCAGCACTTTGAAGCAAACTCAGAAAGCTATAGGCAGCCAGTGCAGCGCTTCCAGTACAGGTCGGATGTGCTCCCATCTAGGGAGACCCATCAGAAGCCTGGCCGCAGCATTCTGCACTAACTGCAGCTTCCGAATTTGCGACAAAGGCAGCCCCATATAGACAATGTTACAGTAGTCTAATCTTGAGGTGACCATCACCTGGATCACTGTAGCCAGGTTGTCGCGGTTGCGGTAGGGGACCAACTGCCGAATCAGCCGAAGATGATAAAAGGCTGACCCGGCAGTGGCTGCCACCTGGGCCTCCATAGTTAAGGAGGGATCCAGGAGCACACCCAAACTCCTAACCTCCGACGCAGGCACCAAAGGCACCCCATCGAAGGTCGGGAGAGGGAGCCCTGCCCCCCGACTGCTCCGACTCAGGCACAGGACCTCCGTCTTCGCTGGGTTTAGCTTCAGCCGGCTCAGTCTAAGCCAAGCAGCCACGGCTTGCAAAGCCCGGTTCAGATCAAATAGGGCAAATTGGAAACCGACCGATAGTTGGCCAATTCAGCCGGATTCAATGATGGTTTCTTAAGAAGGGGGCGGACCATCGCAAAACATTCTCTAATAAACAGCTAGTTTGTTCTTTCTCCAAAGTAGCTCTCTGTTAAGACTGACTGTAAGTAGACTTGTAAGTAGACCTGGAGAGCCAGTGTTTTGGAAAAACAAACAGTGTAGTCTGTTCTGAGATCTTTATTAACAGTTGTATCTTTCACACTCCTCACACTCAAAAGAACAGGATAGTGATTCCCTGCTGCTATACAATTTATAACAGGTACATGAAAATAGACAGAAGTAACTAGTTAGATTACAGCAAAATTATTGGTGGTGAGAGATGAACATGCTTAATGTTCCCCACATACGGTGTTTACTGCTTCCCCAAGTTTGTTTGTTTAATTTTCATCCTGTGCTTCCTCACATTTAGTCTTTCTACAAGGGCATTTGAGCCTACTGAACTGAGACCCTTTTCTACCTCCATAAATTGCCCTCCACCAACACCTCAGCCCAGTGAAGTGGTGATCCATGAGCATCTTGCGAAATGGAGGAAAAAAGTATTATTCCCATTCTTGTTGGAAGGAAGAAGATAAGAGGACCTGTTCAGATTGACCCAAAAGCTGTTGTTTATCGCAGTCCCATATGAGGTCTTAGAGAGTTTGTCTTCTGGCAGCAGTGGATTAATTCTAGAACCAGTAATGCAACCTGCTGCTCCAAGATTACAGCAGCTTCTCTTATGGAGCAAAACCCCCACTATTGAGTGCATCCTGCTTGTCACAGTAACTGCTATGATCTTCTGAGACAATTATACAACCTCTGACCATGTACCATCATTCTGGAGTGCTAAATTGCACATAAATGTTCACGCAAGAGGTATGCTTACTCGTGCACATGAGTAGTCAAGCATGCAGGTAAAACTTCCAAATTATAATAGCACACAGAGTTCCAAGCACTCATGACACCCACTCCAGCATCTCACAACTCCCCTGCAGGATGTGTCCCACTCTACAATCTGAGAAGCTAGACGTCACTAAGATCTGCTTGCAGACATCTTTTATTTTAATTTTTAGAAGCTTTGAATGAAACCTAGTCATATCTTTGGCCTAATACCTGGAGAGCTTGTGAAAGAATACCAAGCAGCATGATCACACAATTAGCATTCTCATGGTGCTGACAGTTAAAAATCTGGCAGCCACACTTATCAAAAGCAATTACATGTTGCTGGATGATTTAATCAGGCATCACTCTACCATCTGGATGGAGCTTTATATATTCTCTTGCTGTCCCCACACCTACACAGGCTACGAATATCCTTCCTTCTCTCCCCCCCCCCCACTACACAAAACTACTGAAGAGATGACAAGGACAGACAGGATAACAAACCAGTTTTGCTAGTCCACAGGTCTGTCTTCGTATCTCAGTAGCCTTTGAAACTTATCCAGAAACGTCAGTGGGTCCAAACTGCAGCAGCCAGGCTACTGTCAGGGTTGAGATTTAGGGATCATATCACCCTTGAGTTGAAAAATCTCCACTGGATGTCTTTGGTTCCTGGCAAAATTTTAAGTGTTGGTTCTTCTCCTAAATGGTTTGGGACCAAGAGACTTGAAGGATTGCTTTCTCCCTTACAGTTCAGCCCACCAGCTAAGATCTTCCTCACAAGTTCTGCTCTCTGTATACCTGCCTGCAATGGGGAGGCAGGAGGCAATCAGAGATAGGACTTCTTCAGTGGTGGCACCTAATATGTCAATGCCCATTCAACTGAGGCTTGCCTGGCACCTGCGTTACTCTCTTTTAGGCATCAGGCCAAAACATTTTTTTATCCAGGCTATTAAAGGGCTGATCTTCTACAATTGTTTTGACAGTCTCCTTCTAGCCTGAGAACTTTACAAGACGCTCTGAAATCTGTTTTGTTTACTTTATCCCCAGCTTTCCTCCCCAATGGGGACCTGAAGGGTCTTACAACATTCTCCTCTCCTCCATTTTATCCTCAAAATAGACCTGTGAGGCAGGTTCAGCTGACTGGTCCAAGGTCACCTAGCAAGCTATAATAGCACAGCGGGGATTTGAATTGAGGTATTCCAGATCCAGTCTAACAACTACACCACACTGACTCTCTGTAGGCTTTTTAAATGCTCTGGCTAGGGGTTTTATGCTGGGTTCTTATTTTGTGCTAAATAAATCAATATCTCCCACGCAGCCTTGCAGGAACAAAGCACCACACCCAACTTTTTTATCACCATCTTCTTCTTTTCCTTTGCTTGCTGGTGAGAGAGGTGTGCATGGGGGGACAGAATGAGGTGAGAAATGGTGCCATGATTCATGGTATGTGGGGCAGGGGGAGATACTGTGGTGGGAGAAGAGCAGGTTGGGTAAGGAAAAGGGCAGCAGACAAATGTATGCTGTTGCTCCATCTGGCTCTTCTCCCAGCCAAAGTGATGCTGGTAACTATATCAACCCACCAGGCTATAAAATCCTGCTGCTAAATGGCAGATCCATCAAAGGAAAAACAGCAGCCCCCCCCCCCCAATTTAACCCTGGGTGAGGAGGCTGACTTGGCATGTATCAATGAGACTTGGCTAGAGGAGGGGTTAACATCTCTCAATTGTGCCCTCTAGGGTACTCAGAGGTACATCAGCAAAAGTCTGGTGGGTACAGAAGGGGTGTTGCTGTAGTCTATAAGAATTCTATCCCCATAGCATGGTGCCCTGTCCAGGATGTTACCCGTTTTGAGGCTGTGTGCCTAAAGTTGGGACTGGGATTCTGTTAGTGTACCACCCACCTTGCTGTCTAACAGCCTCCCTGCCTGAGCTGACAGAGCTTCCCTCGGGTGGGGAGTATTGAGGACCCCTAGGCTGGTTGTCCTGGGGGACTTCAACATTCATACCGAGGCTGTCTTGTCAGGGGTGGTTCAGGATTTCATGGCCTCCATGACAACGAAAGGCCTGTCTCAGGTAATAACTGGTCCTACACATTGTGCAGGTCTCATTTTTTATCAAGTATTTTGTTCTGAGCAGGAGAAATATAATCTGAGGGTGGAAGAACTGGTGATGGTTCCTTTGTCATAGACAGATGGCTATCTGCTGGGGTTTAAACTTATATGGATACCAAGATTCTGCAGGGGTTCCAAGCATTAAGGTGACTCACCCCTGGAGCCAGATGGACACAAATTGCACCCTTCAAGCAGATAAGCAGTCTAAAGAAGTACCTCTCCTTATACCCCTGCTGTGTGTTTTCTGGGACCTCTGGTCAGCCACTGTAGCCAGTTGCAGCTGAAAAAAGCCCTGAAAAAAGCCAGGAGGTTCTCCAAAAGAAACAAAGATCTTGCCCACAGCTATGAAACTGTGATGCTGGAAGAAGGAGAAGCTATTTACTGTTGTCAGCTTTCTCTGACAGGCCCTGTCTAGGAAAGCCAGAACCTTAAAACCGCAGCAGTGTTAGGACACTGGAAACCAAGAGTGTGTTAATAAGCTGGAACAGCAGAACTGATGAGAAACTCTTAGCAGACAGTAGAGGGCAGTGAAGAATACATAGATCAAACTGTGGCTGATCTCTCCCAAAAATAAAAACGGGGGGGGGGGGGGAGGGGGGGGGGGGGCTTTAATATGTTCCATAATACAAAACAGCTTATTTTGACCACTCTTTTGTCTTCTTAAGGGGGCTAGTTTCTCTAAGTATCTATACATCACATGGCAGCAAACTTAATTTCATCATCAAAGGTGTGCTAGACAAGGAACTGCAATCAATGCTGGCTCTGTGGTCTGAATGAGACACCTACTTGCTGGCATGTATTTGTATCATGCACACATTACATTTTGAGGCAGTTGGAGTTTGTTATACTAAATGAGATGGACTTTGAATCTGTAGGACAACAATTTCTAAAGGAAGAATTTGCCCAAGATCATAGACACTGGGTGGGTGGGCTATTAGTCAGCTTCTCGATTAGGCAAGCCACTATGGGCATAAGAGGTCTGTCTTTCAGTTCCTTTTATATTTGCATAACAATAGGCAAACACAGAGAACACGGCCTGACATGTTCCTTTGTCTTGGCAGCCACCACACAAATTGGGAGCTCTATTTTGTGCATGCCAAACAACAAGAAGAAAAAATCCAGTTGCAGCCACGGTTATAAAGACTGATTACATGCATGAAGAACTGGCTTTCAAAAATTCAAACAACAGACATTGCCCCCCCCCCCCCAAATGTTACAATGATTAAAAATGGGAGACTCTCAGTACTGGGTCAAAGGTCACTCCTGGGTGAGGGATGTCATTTTTTATGACAATGTTTTCATTATTACAATCAAATGCTAGGAACATGTAAAATATTATCTGCATTCAGATGTCTTAACCATGGTTAACTAAAACATGCATAAAATTGGCTTGTTGCTGGGTATGCCTTGCTCCTCCCTCTTCACTTGGAAAAATGATGGTAAAAATTAATTCTAGTTATCTGTAATAACCAGTTGTTAACTGTGATTCTCCATGCAAGACGGGAGGACCAAGGTGTATGAGTAAGCTCAGCAAACGTGGTCTACCGGTTAGAGCATTAGACTGGGATCCCCACTCCACCATGGACTATCACTGGGTGACCTTGGGCCGGTCACACTCTTTTGTTCTAGCCTACCTCACAAAGCAGTTGTGAGGGAAAAAAATGGAAGAGGAGACAATGATGTTGTAAGCTGCTTTCTGTTTGCACTGGGGTGAAAAGCTGGGTATAAATATTCAGGTAAGTAAAATGCACTTTTTTCTTGATTTTGGTTATATGTGAATGCCAGCTATTCAAGCATGTTAACCTTCTGAACAACATGCTTCTTACTGCATTATGTGCTGCTATATTTGAAACTTGAGAGGAAAAATCACTTTAAAAAGCTGTTGGGGAAAAGCTATCTGGCATTATTTTATTTATTTATTTATCCACATTTACAGCCCACCCTTCCTAGAAGCGGGCTCAGGGCGGGTAACAACATCATTTATACAATTTTTTTTTGTTCAAATAACATTAAAATTTAAAACATCTTCATAAGTATTAAAATGGTGGCCACAGCTAATAACAACAACAAACAAAATTCCCCTGGTTGTGGGGAGGTTCCTGGCAATAGCCAGTAGTTGTTAACAGAGTGACAACCACCTCAGGGAGGCCATATATGGACGTCTGCTGCCTCAGCCAAAGGCCTGGTGGGACAGCTCCATCTTGCAGGCCCTGCGGAATTGAAGTAAATCCCGCAGGGCCCTGATCTCAATGGGGACCATGTTCCACCAGGCAGGGACCAGGGCGGAAAAAGCCCTGGCCCTGGTCGAGGCAAGACAGACGTCTTTTGGGCCAGGGACTACCAGGAGGTGTTGACCCTTAGAGCATAATGCTCTGTGGGGCATATAGGAGAAGAGGCGGTCCTTCAGATATGTTGGTCCCAGGCCATATAAGGCTTTAAAGGTTATTACCAACACCTTGAAGCGGATCCAGAACTCTACTGGTAACCAATGCAGTTAGCGGAGTCCTTGCCAAACATAAGCCCGCACAGGCATCGCTGTTAGCAGGCGCACCACTGCATTTTGCACCAGCTGTAATTTCTGGGTCAGCCTCAAGGGTAAACCTGCATAGAGAATTACAGGAGTCAAGCCTGGAAGGGACCACTGCATGGGTCACTGTAGCCAAGTCTTGGGGGGAGAGATAGAGAGGGATTATTCCTCTCTCTCCCTTTCCCTTCAGAGGCACAAAACAACTAGCAGGAACAGCTCAAGTATTTTTATAGACATGAGCTTGCATGTCATTTTGTTTCTGTTTTAAAGCAAGGTTCCAGACCTACTAATGGCTGTGGGGAAAAGTTTTAAGAAGCAGCTAGCATACGGCTGGTGCTGTATAAGGTCCTGTATAACTTAAGAGGAGCAGTACTATCTGCTAAAAGCAGAGCCAACGGGACATGTCTGTGTGTCTTTTTGGTGAAGGCCTCTCCCCAAAGGTTACTAAAATTCCAAGCTGTATCAACACTCACCTTCTGAGAGATTTCAATTTTCTATAGCTCTCTGCTAAAACCCACAATGAATATACTCCCCAATCCAGTTCCTCCTTCCCATGTAGACACTCATGCTCACCACGTCACACATCTACATCTGACACCTGCACACCTCTTCTCTTCGTGCTATTTTGTCTTCAGCCGGAATTAAAACCCAACTAGCAGCAATCACAGATTTGCAACTCACATTCCTCCTGCTCAATGATCCTAGCAGGATCATGATCCACAGCCTGGGAATCCCAAAGGGTGACCACTAACTCATTAAAGATTACTTGTTAATTACTTTATTACCAAGTTATGGACAAGTGCTTGCATTCCCCTGCCAGTTAACACACTTAAGAATTACTGAACTGTCAGTGATCAACACAGGACAACCCTCCATATGACTGTGAAATTTTCCCCACTGGCTTTTAAGGTGAGACGCTAAAATTCACTTGTGGACTTCAGTTCTCATTGTGATGGCACCATCATTCTTCAGTTATCACAGTACTGTACCTTTCACATATACAGCACCGGTACCATGATAACCGAAAAAGGACAGTTCATAATCTAGGTGTTCAGCCACCATTTCCAAATGAGCATGTTTAGAGGCATACAATCGAAAAAAACCTTGAGAAGAAAGCTGAGCTGTTTTTCCAAGGCTATTTGTTGAAATCCTTCCAAATAGATTCTGGACATTTTCTACTTTATTCATGGAACAAATTAGTTTAGAAGCTCTAACTTCAATAGTACAAAACGTCAGCTGCTAGGAATATGTGTCCAGAACCTACCTCCAGGTAGGCAAGCCCCGGCTGATGTGTGAACAGATTTCAGCCTCTTACTGCAAGTTTTATTGCTCTGGAATTATACAGTACTGGTGACTAAGAAAGTCATCCGGTGTAATGCACGAAAACAGACACCCGGCAACATACAGTGTTGCTGAGTTCTTTAACAAGGGCTATAGGAAGTTCCTTTTACATCTACAAATCAAGCAGTTCAAACACCCCCAACCCCCCAACTGTTATTTAATGCAATTAGCAAATGGCTAATTTCTCTTTAGGCGGGGGGGGGGGGAGAACTTACCTGTATGGGGAGAGCGTTCCTAATAGGACTTTGGAAACATCCTGCTGTCCAAGGGTCATGAGGAGGAGAACTAAGCTTTGGTTTGTTGAATCCACACAGCCTCCCTGAAAAGACAAACATTTTAATAATTAAGCTTTATGCTAACCTGAAAATAGGGGCAGAAAAGGGGGAAAGGGAGGAACATTTGCTTAAGCCTTGGAATACCTCTGGTTCTCACATTTCAAGGGTAAAAAGATAAAACACAGAGATTGTGCAACATTCAATCAACCCAACTGCACAGAACAGATGTTTCAGGACCAAAGTTTTATGTGCCAGACTCCAGAAACTGCTGTCCGAAATTCATTTCGGGCATGGCAAACCATTTGTGTGAATCTACATGGCTGAACGCCCAGTAGCAATCTCCTGCCACTTTCCGTGCAAGAACCACCTCTCCAGCCCCCATGAAGATATCAGAGGGCAGCAAGAGTTAACATTCTTGCTCCTGCTATATAAGTAGAAGAGCTCCTCTGAAAACCTTCAAACATTCAAGTAAATAAAACACTTTGAATCTGACGGGGGGGGGGATTGCTAACCTGCTTACACTGCACATTTATTTAATTTTTATTAATCTCACAACTGAGGCTTTCAACATAATGAACTAAAAAGGGACCATGTTAAAAAGGCCAGTAAAAAAAACAAAAAACCCACCTAGCAACAAGCACTACAAACCACAGAGCAATATAGCAATAAAAACAATGAAAGCTGCAGCACTTTCATAAAGTCAATGGCTAACATCATTACATGCCAAATTGCATACCAACTGCCTGGGTGAACAGGGACATTTCAACCTGATGCCTAGGCCAGGTGGTAGGACCACGGGGGAGGGGGCACTTGAGGCATCAGATCCCAAAGGCTTGATGTTACGTGGGTGGATTTTTGCCTGGGGCTCTGTGGTCCATCTCAGCAACCCTAGGAGAGAGTTCTGTAATCGAGGTAGCACCATAAAGAAGGCCCTGTCCCTCACAGCTACTTGCCTCATTTCAGTGGATGGGGGCATGAAAAACAAGGCCACTGATGCAGATCTTAATGCTCAGACAGACTCACCTGGGAGAAAGGGGTTCTTAAGGTATGCTGAGGTCCCAATCTATTTAGGGCTTTAAAAGTAAGTACTAGCATTTTGAATGTGCTTAGGAACAGATCAGCAGATGGTAACACCTTTCAAGAACTGGAGAAGTATGTTCTTGAGAAGATGTATGAGCTGGAAGCCTTGCAGAAGAATTCATGAAGTTTCTAAACAAAGACAGCCCCATGTAGGGCACACTGAAGCTATCAAGTCTAGATATGATCACAGCCATAGCTTGGTTAGTATTGGGAGCTAGGTAGAGCATGCATATTACTCCCATTCTGCAGTAACTGCACTGGCTGCCCATCAGTTACCAGGCTCAATTCAAGATACTGGCTGTCACATACAAAGCCCTTCATGACCTCCCTGTGCCCTGCCATGACACCTTCGCTTGCTGAGTGTGGCTTTCTGCAGGTGCCAACCTCCAAACAGACAACATTAACAACTGCTGATACATGAGCACTTTCCATTGTGGTCCCCACCTTATGAAATGGCTTGCCTGAAGAGGTCAGGAAGACTCCCACTTTCCTGGCTTTTTGCAAATTATACAGAACTGACCTATTCAGGAGGGCTTTTTAAACTCAGGTAATAGGGCTTTTGGAATGGTTCAGAAAGATGCTTCAGTAAAGAATTATGAACTGTGCACTATACTGCTGTGTTTAGTACATTTTGTCTGTTCCTGTAAGTATGCACCTACTTTCTGTATTGTTTAACATATCATGTTATTGCTGATGCTTTGTCTCACACCTGTTTCAGATTCCTGCTTTTTTTTAATTGCATTGTTCATTGGATGTCCCGTCCTGTCAATTTTATTGACTCGCACTGTGTAATCCATCTTCAGTCTCAGAAAGGTGGACTATAAATACACGGATAACTGTAGCCAGATCTCAGTTTTATGAGAAGGGATGCAGCTGGTGAACAAACTGAAGCTTGTTGAAACGAACAACATGCTGCAAAGGAGATTCGAAAGTCCTTTGGGGGATTGCAAAAGACAGACTCCTCGTTTCCAAACAGCATCATTATCGACCAACAGGAGCTCAGTCTCGTCCGAAAAAAGCTTCAGCTGATTGGTCCTTATGCAGCCCATTACTGATTCCAAGACCAGTTCAGAACCAATTTCTCATTTGACTCAGAAAAAAGAGAGAAACAGAATTATGTGCCTTCAGAATACTGATGAAACTTAATTCCATACAACCTTTTCCAGCAGTTTTATTAATCAGCATGAGGGTAAGATGGAGCCTTACAGACTACCGTAACATTAAGTGCCATGAAGTCCAACAACAGTCCCCCAGCACCACCTGGCATTAGAGAGGACTATGGTGAGCCAAGTACCCACCTCAAGCAGCTGGTCCAGAAGGAGACTAATTTCAGTGGTATTTTAAAAGCCACGAAGAGATTTGGGAAAATCAACAGGGCAGCACTTCCCTCTCTCAGCGCAAAAGCAGTCCGACAGCTAGACAGAAATACACCCAGGTAATGCCTCCTCTGCCCTGACCTGGAAGGCCCAGGTTACCTTGATCTCATCAGATCTTGGAAGCTAAGCAGGGTTGGCCCTGGCTAGTACTTGGATGGGAGACCACCAAGGATATCCAGGGTCACAACACAGAGGCAGGCCATGGCAAACCACCTCTGAACGTCTCTTGCCTTGAAAACCCTACAGGGTTGCCGTAAGTCAGCTGCCAACTGATGGCATTTTCCATCACCAATGTCTCCTCCAAGAAACACTGAAATTGCAAAGCCGCCGTTTGCTCGAATGCATTGCCCAAAAACAGAATGTTTGCTACTAGATAGCTTTTTAGCAGCTATTGGTTGCAGCCAGCAATTGCAAACACCAGCAGGCGTTTTTGGATCAAGAGTTACTGGGTCGGGATGTACAGAATTATAGAGGCCTTATTTCTCCACTAGGAATGACTTGGAAATACAAAAGGATTCAAGTCACAGCAGAGCTCCCCTGAACAAAGACAACTGATGTATCCATCTCATCAATTCAACACAGGCTGCATCAATGTCAGGTGCTCTGATGACTGATCTAGTGCCTCTTGTTCATCAGCCCATTGTTGTTCCTCCATTCACAAGCCTCAGCGTCTTTGTATATCTCGTCCTCTACGGATCTGTTGATGTAAATGCTTTCTTGAAAGAGAGAACACTTGTTCCCCTAATTGGTTTTATTCCTTGGAGAAATCTGATGGAGCAACTTCGTGCTACGCACCACTTTCAATAGCTATGACTTCTCTAGTTCTCCCTGTTAAACCCACTTGAAAACAAAAGGGCAATCCAATTTCTGGTGAATATTTTCAAAGCAAAGCTGTAGGCCCTTCAGATATGATTTATAAAGCACAGTGAAAGTCAACATGCTCTTAATTAATATACCCTTTTTGGATACAAACTAGGAATACACAGCATTATAGCCAACTCTTTCATGAGGCACATGAACACATTGAGTCCTCAACAGCGGAAACCTCTTACGAGAGAAAAAGCACACACAAAAATGAAATTACTTTCCTCAGAGAAGTTTTCCCACAAATGTAGCCCTGTTCAACAATGGCAGCCACTAAATACTTCAGGCCAGACTACATAAGTTCTGTTTTTAATACTTAGATCTACCTACTGTCTTAGATGGAGGTGGCAGAAAATTAAGAATTGATGGTCAGGTTTGCTAGACTCGTTTTTAATTTAGGCCAGGACTTAGTACACAGCATCTACTGTAAGTAGTTTTCCTATTACCTAGAACATTCAGCTCAGCTCCTTAACCTCAGAGCACTATTTTTTCATTCATCTACTATTATATGATTCAGCCCAAGCAAGCTACATTTGCCACACCATAGGGGTCTGTGGGACAAGAAAGTAGTTAGAAAAACAAACTGCTCAACTGAACAAGTTATATCACATGCTAAAGTGGGAAGGCAGAGGTCATGGGTCACATGGGCTGGTATCACTGAAAGACATGCATTTTCCTGGCCTCGAATGCAATCCTAAAAAGCATATAAAGAAACTTGACTCTAGTTTCCCCATCTCCATCTGCAGCCTTACAACCCACTTGGCAAGCCAGGATAAGGCCCGTCTATTTCACTGGCTTTCATTAGGAAACAATATAGCCAGAACAATATCTGATGACTTGATCGGACCACTAATAGATCAGGAAGTCCATTTAGTGCCGGGTGAATTGGCAACAGGTACAAAATGATGCTTCAGCCTCTGATCTTCCACAATGATCTCCTAATCAAGCTGGTGAGGCTTCTGAATAACAACCTTGTTCCAACTGCCTGCTAAAAGAGTAGCATTTCTGACAAAAATTAGTTCCCCCCATTAAGATAAAAGTGAATGCTGCACTCTGTAATGAAATTTATCTTCTATAAAATGAGGACAAACAGCAATACAATGTGGACAGCATCGAATAAATGCAACCGCCCCACTCCTCACATAAAGAAGAAAAATTAATGTAAGGAGATCGGGGGAGGGGAGTAACCTCTACACTGTATTCTAAAGAGACTGTAAACCAATCACTTACCCTGTAAATCTCTTCAAGTAGTAACTTTGCACAGTCTGTGCCAAGGTCTTCTGGGAGTACAGCAACACCCTCTCCCTGTGGATTAGAGACCAGCTCAGCACTAAGGAAAGCACCATTGGTAGTCTCTGCCACAAGGGACAACCCAAAACCTGGAGACCTGAAAAAGGAATGAAAACAGTGTTGTAATTCCTTGCTCTCTGTTGTCATCAGTGATGGATGCTTAACAGGAAGGCTTGTATTTGTGTATAAAATTGCTTGGCCCCAAGCATTTGCTCCACTCCTTACCCTACTGCAGTGGACCTTTCCAAGCAGTCCACATTTGTTTCACAGGCTTGACTTGCAGCTTGACATGGCCTGGCCAGGAAGTTCTCCAGTCTCCCCTTGCTGCACAAAACAAACCAACTAACAAACCAACCCTGGGTCATAGCAAAAGTGGTGCGTGCACCTCGTAGTCTCCTCCTCATGAAAAGAACACTGATTAATGGTACGTATGTATATACATGAGCTTAAGGTCATGCTTAAAAATGCAGTAAAAATATCAGGCAAGCTGACCCAGATGATGCATTGGCCCATTCTGTGCATGCAGCAAAATGAGATAATGAAATAGACTGTACCACTTCAGACTGCATGTAGAGTATCACATTTTTAATATTCCCTTAAGGTTTTTTTTTACTTAAATAGAATTATTAATGTAGTGTAACTCTGAAAAACTACGATAATCTTTCAACTGGCAGCCAGTGTTCCCTCTAAGCTGAGTTAGGGTGAGCTAGCTCACAGTTTTTTAGCCTCCAGCTCACACATTTTTCTCTTAGCTCAGGAAGGAGGGCAGAGCAAACTGAATTATGCAGTTGCCAAATGGTTTGCTCACAACTTTAATGCTAGTAGCTCACAAAGTAGGATTTTTGCTCACAGGACTCCACAGCTTAGAGGGAACATTGCTGGCAACCTACAGTGGGGTGTAGTCCATTTTACTACCTTGGCACTCTGAGGCCTGGTTAATCCCTCCTTTCCTCAGTTTACATAAAATTAACCCCAAATATGTTCCCTGAGGCCATCATCTGACCCATGGGAAAAATCTTCTTTTACTGGGTTACAGAGCAGCATATCTGCACTTTATGAGGTTACTGAACATCTTCTTTTCCAGACCTGAGCTGGATAGCCCAGGCAAGCCCGATCTTGTCAAATCTCAGAAGCTAAGCAGGGCTGACCCTGGGAAGTACTTGGAAAGGGGACCTCCAAGGAATACCAGGTCCAGGACGCAAAGGCGGGTACTATCAAAGCCACCTCTCTGAAATGCCCTAGCCCCACTAGGGGACACCAGAAGTCACTATATGACTTCCAGGCTCGTAAACACATACACACACACAAAATACTCACCAAATAAACAAACAAACAACCTATTTTCCTAAGTCTGAATAAGGAAAACGAACTGTTTTCCCCACAAGAAAACCATCACCTGTTTTACCTGGAAGGAAGATTTTCCCTTATGGAATATGTGCATCATTAAACTAGAACAAACCGAGATTTTCATTAGGAAATACTCCATAGGAAGCACTGAATTTTTTGCTTTCTTTTTTATCCCTTTCATCCCCTTGTCTCTGTATTATGATAACCTGCTTAACCGTACTTGCTGCTCTCAACTTGCAACCTAGGAAAATCCCTTAAAGTACCTGGCTGATTTCTCACAGTATAAAACAAGGACAGAGACAGATGGGGAAAGTAAGAACAAAGATGTAGAGAAAGGACTGGGAAGATCTTGTTTTGCCCAAGAAACTCTTCTTCTAAAGTATCCTCCCCTCCCAAAGGGCTCACTATGCCTAGGGTAACAAAGTGGGGGGAGGCAACAGCAGTTGTCAAAGTTCAAGTGGGTCAGAATGCATAGGACTCTACAACAAAGTAAAGGCTGCTTCTCCACAATATGCTACAAAGCCTTAAAATGTAAAGCCTCGCTGGACAGGAGGGAGGAGGGGAGACTATTCCATTTTTAAGGGCCTCCCAAACCCACCAGAAGGCAAATGCCGAGAGGACCACTTACTAGCAGCATCCAGATGACTTGTGCAGGTGATGCAAGAAACCCTGAGGGTGTGGTCCTGCAAGATGCAGGCAGGGCTTCCCTTTGCATATAAGCTCAGTCTGAATGGATTCACTCATCTTGTTCACAGATTATACTGAAAACACATACCATTGGTGTACAGTGTACACTTGATTGTCCTTTGTATGTGCGTTGAATAATTCTTTGTATGTGCGTTGAATAATTCTCATGTTACAGTCAACGCATGTACAGCTGAATGTGTGATTGTTAAAACTCCACATTTATCCAGGTACTGGCCCTAGTTTCATTTATAAAGAGAACACGTTGGCTCTTTCTTACAAAAAGCTGTACGCACATACAGGTGAGATGTACATGTGTTCACTGTAACATGTGAACAGTGCCACTATTGCCTAGAAGACAAGATTACAGTGGGAGCAACAACATAGGAAGCCGCCGAGCATCTTATATAATGTGTAGATCTGTATAGATTTGAAGCACCAGTTTTATTGTATATATAATTGTTTTATTGTTTTACTATTTTAAACATTGTTGTTAGCCGCCCTGAGCCACTGGGTAGGGCGGCATAGAAATCGCAAAAATAAATAAATAAATAAATAAATAAATATAATAAATAGCTGACAGCATACGCTGGGAAGTCCATGGGTCAAATCTCATTCTAGCCACAAACACTAGTTTGCCACTTGGCAAGCCACTGTTCCCTCAGTCACACTAGTCTCTTGTCAGCAATATGGAGACAATGATATTTGCGTAGTCTACACAGTTTATTGACATTACATAATGCAAGTGGTCTGGAAACATGAAATGCACTACAAGAATGCTAAATACTGTCACCGTCTGTTGGTCATTTTGAATTCTCTAGTTTAAGCAATCATATTTAGTACACTACCAATGCATGTAAAAAAAACAGTCTGATAAACTTACTTCCCAGAGCTGGTTCCCTTCATGTGATCTGTATAAATGTAAATATCTGGCAGGAATTTATTCAGGATGCTCCTTGCAGAATCCACAATTCGATTTGCTATCTGGGGTGAAACTCTCACAGAATAGCTAATTCATGAAGTTAAGGAATTTTTCATAAAAGGCCTTTAAAATAAGAATTAGACCATAGCAGAAAAAGAGATTTCTGACACATTTCCTATTTTTTGACTTCCACTTATTAAACACAGAAGTATACCATTTATAGGCTGTGGTTTGCAAGCGATACTTGCATCCTCATTTTGGATTCCAGAGGACAAAAGGGCACAAGGAATGTGGGGAGCCTACTGGTGGCTGCAGAGAGTTACAACGCCATTCTAATGAGCCTCATACAGACTTTCCTTGGAAGCTCTGTTCACCCTTTGGGCCTAATCAACATTACAATAGCCATACCATCAATCCCTGGCACAAGGAAGCACTGACTTATCTTTCAGAGGGTGCACAGAGCTTGTTTTAGCAATACAGCAATCTCTATCCTGCAACCTGAATTCAAAATATTATAGCACAACTATGTGAAAAGGTGACTGCACTGTCGTTGTCTTCAGCAAGAAATGTGTGTTTGTTTCTTATCCATCTAATGGAAAGCTGAGGTGGGCAGAACTGAGTCACCCTCTGCTTTGCAAAAGTAGCACAACTCAAATGCCGGTTTCCTGAAAGACAATATAAGGTAGGGAGAAGTTGGAAGTTTGCAGTTTAGGCTGCTATTCAATGGGAAAACATGTATACCAGCTGGAATAATTCTCATCCAGAGTATGTAGGGTAGAGAAGCAAGTGTACACCTTACCTCTCTCTCCCAAGCCTTTGACACCATAGCTATAACATTCCAAGGGGTATAGGTTCAGATTCCTGAGTTTTACCCAGAAGACTGACTGTGTCTTGTGAACGTATGCTTGTAAGATTTGTTCCCATTTGAACATTGTATCTCTATGCTGACGGCAAACGGCGTGCCATCAGTGGAGCAGGCATGCCAAGTGGATAGGAGGGTAAAGTTCCCTTTTGCTTCCCCCCCCCCCCCCCCCCTGGATCCTCCTGTGTAAACCACCCCAGGGAAAACCAGGCTTGTAACCAGCAATTGCCTGGGGTGATTGAGAACTGCCTCCAGGCAACTAGCCAAGGAAGCTTGGTCATAAAGGGTTCTGATTTTTTCCCCCTTTTATGAATGGACAGATAGTCTAGTCAAAATGCTTATAGGCTTTTTCCTGAGGCTGGTAAAAGTCACCTAGAGAGACTTCATCTTAGCAGCACACATTTAAATGAATACTGTAGATGCAAATCTTTGGAACTCTTTGGTCAAATGTTATGACTACTCTTGTCATAATTCCACTGTATTCTTGCACTGCATAAGGTTTGTTGCACAAACAGAAGCACACCTACATACCCATAACACATATCTAATACACTTTTCAATAAGCATCACAATACCAGCTTTCTCAGGAGACCACCCTTTTAAAGGATACGCCACGCCTCTGATACGCTTAATTTTGCCAGGGTCAGTAAACTGAACAGGCTTTACTGCTTTCTTAACAGGACAAACAAACACCACTTCACCACCTCCTTTGGGCGGCATACCCCTCCTGGTAATCTGAAAATAATAAACCACAGTTTAAGTAAGCATAAACATACAAAGAGCTTGCAGAGTTTGCTGGTCAGAACACAGAGGATAAAGGAAAATCTAGAACAATTTTCCTCAGGATTAATTATTGACTAACTGCCTTTGATTACAAGTGTGCTTCATGTTGCATAGAATATGCTATAGGATCATTATGGCCAGGCATGTCCATGTTCAAACACAGTGGGTTGGATTCAGACTAAAATTTCCATCGGGGAGCAGAACTTTCCTGCCGCCACCCCCCACACACACACTTCAGCTCACTGATCTCCCTGTCCAGGGGACCTTGAGGAGTGATGTGAGGGGGGTCTGTACCAGGAAGGTGGAATAGCCAATTTAGTCTAGATACAACCCATATATTCTTATATTTGAGTGTGGACTAGCGTTTATGAATGTGTGCTAATCCCCACAGCCGCCATTCAACACAGATTACATATACTGGCATGGCAGACTTCATAATGCCCACGGCCCTACTCATTACTGAGTGCCTGGGCATACAAGGGGATTCATACCAACTGGAGTCCTTTCAGCACCTGTTTTAAAATTGTCACTGCTGTCTGGAGAAGAACAAAATAGGAGCAGCTATACAAAAAGCCTTAAGGCCCCTCCTAAAATAGGCAAGGAACAGAGACATGACTCAACTGACACTGAAGTATCTTTAGGATAATTAAACTGCAAGTACACAACAAGAGCTCTCTCCTAGTAGCCAGACACAGAGTGGGGCAGAGTGGGAGGGTTCCCCCCCCCACTCATACATTTGGATCTAGAGCAGACTTTTCCCAAGGAACAGGAGAACACAGCGAATAATTCTCCAACATCTGGTTCTAATCTCAGTCACTCAGGACTTTCCTTCATTCTGGGCCATTCCCTTGACTTTGGACATAAAAATGCATTTTCTAAACAGCTGAATAACAACTATTGCTTGAGTTAGAGAAGCACAATAGCCCTATCTTTTGTGACACCCCCCTTAACTACTGTTTTTCTGTTCAAACACCCCACCACCCTGATCCAAAGCCTGTACCTCTCCAGTTCTACCTCCTGAAAATGTTTATTTGTTAACTTATTAGTCATGTTCAGAACGCACTATGGCATTTCTTTATTTAATCTTTACCTCACCCCCCAAGTCACTAAAACTTATGCAGTCATAAAACAACGCAATCATTTAAAAAACCCTTTAAAAAGTAGTATGCCCAGCAGCAACAGACAAGAAACAGGGTTTTTAAGAATTCACTTCTCCCTTCCCTCCTTCAGCTACCATAGTCTGAATGCAACATTTTTTAAAAGTTTGCATCCTCCTAATGTTATTGAGCATTCCCTTGGACCTTATAAAATGAAACAGATTTGCCAGAGTGTCTGAATGAGAAGAACTAGGCATCCTGGTGTACTTACTTTCAATTCTAACTCTTCACCATCAATTCCAAATATTTTCAATAAGGGCAGTGCAGTTGCCTTAAGAACATCCACCTGAAAGATAGTTAACAAGACACACAACAATTGCACAGCAATACATTAAAAGCTTATTTTAATTTGCATTTTGTCTCATAGTTAAATGAAACAAATATTCACAAAGTAATAGTGCAAGGTACATCAAGAAATGCTGATGACATTAATTACTTACTGATTATATAACATAAAAGAGGGTAATGTGCTTTTCAAATGAAAACTTATATACTTAGAAAATATATATGTTGCTTCTCCTGAGGCTTGCTCAAGGCAGCTCACAATGTAAAACAATACAATAAAAATAATAAAAACAGTATAAAAATATCAACAACAAACAGGCATAAACTAAAAGCACTTGTCACTAAAAGCAAGCCAGGGCACAAAACCAACAGCCTATAAAGGATATCAATAAAACACTCCTTAGACACAAACACAAACAAAACAACAATTTAAAATGATGCAATTGCTTAATTAAGAGTTTGGGTTAAAAAGATGTTTTAACCTGGAACTTAAATGAAAGTAATAGAGGCACCAAGCAAGCCTCACAGGGGAAGGCATTTGAAAGGGGAGGTGCCACCACTGAAAAAGCCCATTCTCTGGTCACCACTTCTTTACTTCTAAGGTTGGGGCACAGAGAACAGGACTTGAGAACAGGATCTTAACTGGTGGGGTGGATAGTACAGGACGAGGTGGTCCTCCTTAGAATCTAAGAAAGCTTAAGATTCTCAGGCAGCTGATTCTGTACAAGCTCAACAGGCTTCTTCTATAAAGAACTCAGCTCATGAATAAACGATAAAATAGAGTAGTTCCAAGACAACTGCATACAATTACACACACACACCCTTGGCTTTGTTATTCTTAAAAAATGCTCTGACTCTTTAACCACTATACCAGGCTAGGTGTCATCTTAGTAAGATGTTTGTGAAATATTTTCCAAAGCTGGTTTGCTTGTGTGTGTGTGTGCGCGTACGTGTAGCTACAACATGCTTGCACATATACGTTCTGTAGGTGAATAATGGGGCATCTTGTGTCAGTTCAAACACTGTCCTTCCTCATTTGTTTTCCCCTTTTGCCATCGCAGCTCCATTCACTGAGCCACGTCCCTTTCTTCAGACATACCTTAACCGCGTCTGACACAGACAGTCCTAACCTACTGACCAAGAGGAACACTGGAGCCAGCAGAATGGCAGCTTTTAACAAACAGAAACGTCAGTAGGGAAACACTTCAGTTTTTAAAAAGGCGGTTACAAGCACTGTTGAAGTAAAACAGAGGGCTTATTTTTAATTGCTATCCACTGGAGAGCTTGTTTTCATGCTGGCATGTGGCTGACAGGCATTTCAGCTGCAGTTCCCAGAATCTGTGGTTTAGAAAATAAGTGCCTCAAATGCAGCCACCTCAGGGGTTTTTTAAAAAATAATATCTTAAGGGTTGTTTTTTTTTTTTAATCAATGTCTGTTCCAGCAGGTCAGGATAATCCATTTATTTGCTGGAAATGTTAACAAGCTCTTAGGCACTGCTGCCACCCTCTTTAACTAGGAGTGCTTGCGTTACTGCAACAACAAACACACCAACCCACACTTTAATTTGACAGTACTTCTGGGACAAAACTAAACAGATCTAGGCGGGGTGGGGGGAACTTCTCTTCAGGCTATACCTTTTTCATTTCATTTTGTCAATTATAAGCTCCCCAGGGAGAGTGCTGGATCCCCTTCCCCAGGGTTTTTTTTTTAAAAAAAGACTGGACAGGCATTTGAGATGGCATTTCTCATGCATTCTATACATGCTGTTTTAGTGACATTTTGTAGCAAGCAGAAGATAAAAGCTTATTTACATGAAGAACTGTTCTTCTTGGATCCACATACAACACTGTAGCTGGAGACTAACGTGGGGATAACATCTAAGAGCAACTTTCTTAACCCTGCCTGAAAAATTCCATGTCCACACATGGACATAAGTGGGTTAGCCAGGTTGACTTGGTACTATGTGTGTGGGTGTGTACACCCACCATCTGCATACATAATTCACCTAGCTGACTTAGAGGGAGACTGTGTGTCTGTACGAGAGAGAGAGAGAGAGAGAGAGAGAGAGAGAGAGAGAGAGAGAGAGAGAGAGTTAAGCTGGTCTCTATCCACATTCATAAACTGAGTGAAAAGGATGCAACTGAAATGATCTAGAGCAGAAATACATTTGTTTCTGTTTAGTTCTTTCCCTTCATTCCACTTTTCACTGTCTTAAAAAAAAAAAAGTCCTGTCAGGTCAAGAGCCAAGACAAAAGGAGCTCAACCAAAAACACTAAAATGTAAGAGGGGAGGAAACACAGACTGCATTCTGATGGCCCAAGGGCTGGAATGTATCTTAAATGCTGGAAACCCTTTAGATGCTGGCAGACCTTGGGCTGCATTTTCTGACCATTCTGTTTAGTAAAGCTATGAGTTGATAAACCACAACGCATCACTAGCCTCTTCCCAATAATCAAGTCTCAAGTCCTTGCACTGTGGAAAAAGAATCTTGATGGATGGGAATTGTGCTTATATTTACAAAGATCAAAACAATCCCACAAATGGCTTGGATTCAGTCTACATCCATAATGATGTAAGATTTGCAAGTCTAATTTCCCCCCCTGTTTCTTGATAGGAGTTCACAAGTCGGCCTTTGTACGGAACTGCAGGTGCTACCATAGAATATGATATCCTGTCCCTTGGTACTCGTAACTGCAGACACTTCTCCACACGCAAACAGGATTAGTACAACAATACTGACTTTTCAGACAAAAAGGAAGGATCCTCACTTATGGAAACCAAGTAGGGGAGGGAGAAATTCCATGTTGTCTCCTAGGCCCAAGGCAAGAGAGACTCCCATCATGCATTTTACCTCCCAGTCCCCTTTGATTTTGCTGCCGCCATCACCACTTGCTGCTCCCACCTTTTTCCTCCCTGCCTCACTCCTCTCCTTCTTTTCCCCTCACTGGTCTTACCCTTTCCCCCTTTTTGTTGCATTCTTGGCACTTTGCCTTGGGACAGGGGGAGTGGAGGAAGAGGTTGCTGAAGCTTTGCTACTTACCGAAGGATCTACTTGATCATTTGTCACACCTCTGAGGACAATTCTTAAAGACTGTTTCATGAATGGTGCCAAGCAGAGAAGACTTTCCAAGTAATAACCAATACTTCGGCTGGGACTACAGTCATGCTCTAGTGACCCACCACAGAGCAGGCCAGGCTGGTAATATAAAGTAGTACCTTTTAAGGAGAAAAGGGGAAATTGCCAGCATTAGTTTTTGGTCAAGCCAGTTGTTCTCCTTTGCCCAGCACTGGATTGTCCACAATGTGCCAAGGATTCCTACATGAGAACATACAGCAGTTCTGTGTGCACAGTCAAAGCCAATGCAAAGTCCAGTGTAGGGTAGGTTGCAGGTATTTTTGCCAGCGAAGACAAGAACATGTTTTAACTGCACATCCACTTTGCCACATCCTGAGCAATGAAAAGCAAATTGTATGCAGTAGGATAGCATTTAAGTGTGCGCCAAAGCAGAGTAACACCTTCCTAAGTTCACTGAAATTGAGGGGCTTAAAAGGATGTAGCCCTTCTTAGGACTGCACTGCAAAACACACATTTATAGCAACCTGGAAGGAAGGGAGCTCACATCCTATTGCCAGCAGTCAAAGGACTGAGACTAGATGAAAGCCGCTGAGAACCACCACAAGGGTCTAATAAAAACTGGGGTTTGGAATCCACTCCACAGCATTATTATGCTAGATGTTCCAACCGCAGTTTAACCATACCTAATTGTTGTATGGAAGCCACCTTGAAGATTCTTCTAGACTGAAAACTGAGGTATCATTCAAACCAAATTCAATATCTCTTTGTCTCCTAGTGTTGTGACATCATATCAAATATTCACTAAGACCTGTTTGCCCTACAAGTGCTTTATTTCAATGATAAAACATTGTGACTCCCCCAGGTTGTACTAATCCCCATGCATGAAGTAGGCCACACATTAGATTTGATCTTTTGTGCAGGGCTTGATCTGAATAGCACAATTGTTTGTGAACTGGTGCCATGGTCAGACCACTTCCTCGTAAGGGTTGGTTTGGGGGTGGCCATTCCACCCTGCAGGGGCAATGAGCATATTTATGCTTGCTAATGGATCCTGATGGTTTCCAAAATACTGTCCGGGATTTATCTGATCTGGACCTGCTGACAGTTCCCGCAGTGAGCTGAGATTTGGAATACAGGTCTTCAGAAAGCTATCGATCAGATTGCTCCCTGACTCCTCCTGCACCCTCTGTCTCTGTGGCTCCTTGGTATAATGAGAGCCCAAGCGATTTTAAGAGGTTGCTCAAATGGCTAGAGTGGAACTGGTGACAAACTCAGGATGAAGCTGTGAGAACACAATATAGAGCGCAACTGAAGGCCTATGTGGTGGCGGTGAAAGTGGCAAAAAGATTATTTTGCCACCTCCATTGTGTCCACTAGCTCACAACCAGCTCATTTGTTCAGATTGGTTCAACAACGGTCCTAAAACTGAAACTGATTTGGCTCTCAGCTGTGATTCATTTGCAAACTTTCTGTAAGCTCTGCCTGGAGTTGGTTTCTGAATTTGATAACAGTAGTGGGATAGGGGCTCTGTTTGTAGCATCTGGTTCTTTTTTGGACTCTTTTGGCCTGCTCACCCTTGCAGATGTTGACGGGATCCTGACAGCTGTGAAACCAACTATCTGTTCCTTGGATCCTTGTCCCTTGTAGCTGGTAATATCATGCCATGAAGTGGTAAGTGGTCCTTTGAGACATTATTAATTTGTCTCTTTCACAGGGCTGTTTCCCCAGCTCCCTTAAGGAGGCAACTGTTAGACCTTTGCTAAAGAAATTCTCCTTAGATAAAAAGGAGCTGGCCAATTAACACCCAGGGTCTAATCTACCTTTTCTGGCCGACCCTGTTGATCCTTCTGGATCTATCAGCGGCCTTCGATATCGTTGGCCATTTGGTCCTTGCTTCCTTGGGGGTAAGAGGCACTGCCCTTAGTTGGTTCTCCTCATTCCTTCAGGGGCACTTTCAGAGGAGCTATTGGGTAGGAGAGGCCTTCCTGACCTGAATTGGGGTCCCACAAGATTCGATCCTTTCTACAGAAGCCCATGCCAGCCTTCTCAGACACATGAACAAAACAGACATGGAGGAAAAAACTTCTTTCCATCAAAGTAAGGCAGATTTTAAAATTCAGATTTATTTTGAAAGATAGTAACGGCCCTTGTTGGAGAGCAAATTCAAACAGCAAAGCTTAGCTCCTAAAAACAATTTGCTTCAATAATGATCATATGTGAGAGAAAAGTAGTCCTTAGGCAGAAAGCAGATTACGACAATTTTGTAATGCAGTCCGGGGTTGTTATCCCTGCATCACATGGAGGTTTATAAACCACCTAGTCTTCACATTTCTGGTGGCTGAAGTTGACAGTCACTACCAGCCAATCTGTAATACCAGACATTAGCTTGATCTTTATTGCAGAAATTTGCTTCAACCACCCACTATTAGGGCTGCTCAGTACTGTTTTAAAATGCTACAATAGAAGTTACAGTTTGACTTTCCTGCTAGTGACTGTTTATGGTAGCTGAAGACATTTGAGAAACCCAAAGCACACATCAAGAAGCATGTTTACCAGTATGTAGGCACCCAGTGTCCTCAGCATTCTAACACAACACATGAACAACAACAAATTGATCTCATGAGACAAAATCCCCACTTCCAAATGAACAACTTTCTTCAATGATCAGAACTGGTGGAGGGAAGGGTTACTTGTTACAACACACTTTTTACTTTACAAAAATCACTTTCAAGCAAACTGGGGTGAGTCAAAACACACAGTCCTGTATCCTATACATCTGAGCAAAGTTTGAAACCTTCCTCCAATGTAAGTGGTTTTTCCACTTGCTCCTTAGGCTACAGGAACACTTGTAGCTGAGTTTTGCATCGATGTTTGGTAGAACCAAAATGCCATAGCTTCTACTGAACACTAGTGAAAGAAGAAGACGGGTAGCCGTGTTAGTCTGTCTGTAGCAGTAGAAAAGAGCAAGAGTCCATTAGCACCTTAAAGACTAACAAAATATGTGACAGCAGTATGAGCTTTTGTGAGTCACTGCTCACTTCAGATATCTGAAGTGAGCAGTGACTCACAAAAGCTCATACTGCTGTCACATATTTTGTTAGTCTTTAAGGTGCTAATGGACTCTTGCTCTTTTCTACTACTGCTGAAAGACTATATAAAAGAACAGGAAATGATTGTAGATACTATTCTGCTCCACTGCCAGTTTCTTTAATTTACTTCAACAGGTGAAGGATGGCATCTTCATATCTAACAAAAGATGGTGCTAGAACAAAGCTTGAGTCCAGTGGCACCTTTAGGACCAACAAAACTTAATTCTGAATATAAGCTTTCATGTGTTTAAACTTTCTTGGTCTTAAAAATGCCACTGGACTCAAACGTCGTTCTGTTGCTTCAGACCAACATGGCCACCCACCTAGATCTACAGATGGTGCTAAAATTCGCAACTAGCCTGTTCAACACACAAAATGGTTGAGCTCTCAACACTCAATTTCCTGAAGTTCCTCTCTGACTCAGAATGCTGCTTTATCAGTGTATGTACAAAATTCTTTAATATTACTCGATTCATTTCAGTAGAACTAACTTGTCAACCTGACTACTTTTAACTTATGAATTTCTCCTCTGCCTGAGTCAATTAATTATGCTGATTATTTCTGATGAATGTTCTAGGTGGTTGGCAGTTCCCACCCAAATCTCAGGCTCTTCACTATGTTTGGATGGGGGTTGATCTTCTGGGCAGCTACTGCCACGGTTCTTGCTATGGAATGGATACATGGTAAGTGAATCTAAATCACAGTTCCCAGAATGCAATACACCATTAGCACACAGATGCCAACATTAGTAGCTGGGAAAGAAAGAAAACAAATGAGGTTCTTCTGAATGTTCTCTGGAGAAGTTTGTAAATATCTAGCTGATTTCGACTCCCAGCCAAAGTTACTTGGCCTGTCACTCTATTTGTTCTTCTTTTGTGAATCCTAACTACATTTTTGCCCTGACCTGGATGGCCCTGGCTAGCCAATCTCATCAGATCTTGATAGCTAAGCAGGGTCTGCCCTGGTTAGTATTTGGATGGGAGACCACCAAGGAAGTCTAGGGTTGCTAGGCAGAGGCAGGCAATGGCAAACCACCTCTGAATGTCTCTTCCCTTGAAAACCCTAGAGGGTCACCAAAAGTGGGCTCTGGCTTGACAGCACTTTTCACCACCAACTGCACCTTTTCCCTACTGTGTTGGTATTCTCTCTCACTCACAATGTGACAAAACTGAGAAAGGGAATATAAGTTCATATACAAATCAGCAGAGGAACACAGATACTTGTCCCTGACACTGGGCACATCTGAATAATTTCAGCCAGTGGATCTTTACCATATTACAGATGAAGCACTGGGTAAAAATATGCACATGTTTTATAGCAGACAGGACAATAAAGACATAATTTACCTGTTTGGTTTATTTCAATCCGAGAGCCATTGGTTATTTTGTCAATCAATCGTATAAAGTTCGCTTCAAAATCTGTCAAAGAAACATAAAGCATATTAGATTCTTGATATTTAGTGTTTATTCCAAGAACCACAGCAACCTTTTATAAAAAGAAACTTCACATAGAGCTGTCCTAAAAACACACGCTGTCCTAAAAGGGTTTTCCTTGGAGAACCTGAAACTTGTAGCCATGTGATTAAAGCTGATGAGCAAGTAAGATTTATCCACACATTATAACTGCCAGAACCAGAGGAAGACTGAATCCTTCATTTCTCACCCCCAAGCTCCATTGAATACAGTAGGGCTTTTTTCCAAGTAAACATGCATGGGATTGAGTTGCAAGTCATTTGTTCAGAAGATGAGTATATTATTGTTCCAAAGCAATGTCCTGTGCAATAGATCAAATCTGTCCTTGTACAGAACATCATTAAAAGTTTATAACTGACAGAACCAGAGGAAGACTGTATCCTTCATTCCTCACCCCCAAGCCCTTTTTGCTGCAATTCTAGGTACCCGTGCACACACTTTGGTATAAGCTCCATTGAATACAGTAGGGCTTTTTTCCAAGTAAACATGCATGGGATTGAGTTGCAAGTCATTTGTTCAGAAGATGAGTATATTATTGTTCCAAAGCAATGTCCTGTGCAATAGATCAAATCTGTCCTTGTACAGAACATCATTAAAAGATAATTAAAAATTCCCAAATCATCATTTTATGAGGAGGATATTTCTATCACCAGGGTCATAATTTGGTATACGCACAAGATAGTAAGCCTCCACCCAATAACCATGATCAGTGATGCGCAACACTACAAAGGAATGAGTGCTGATGAGCTGCAAAAAGAGAGCGTATATAATTGTTGGACTGGAACTTCTGCTTACACTATGGAACAAAAGTATCCCACTTCTTTAGCCCAAGCCCTCCCCTCCATCTGTCTCATTCAGCTGCCCCTCATATACACCAAGGCTTGCTACCACAAAAATAAAACATCCCAGGTTTCCCTAGACATCAGAGGAGGCACAGTAGAGAAGATGAATGCCTGCTGAATGGCTTAGCCAGTGTGTAGTGAGAGCCAGTGGGGTTAAAGCATCTGACTAGGATCAGAGAGACCCAGGGCTGAATCCACACTCTGCCACAGAAGCCTGGTGTGTGACCTTGGGCCAGTCACATACCCTCAGCTTAAATTACCACACAGGGTTGTTGTGAGGATAAAGTGGAGGAGAGACGGATGTAAACCACTCTGGATCCCCACTGGAGAAAAAGGAGGGGTACAAATGAAATAAATAAATAAACGTGTCTCACGGTTCTTTTTTAATACTTGTATGCAGAAAACCTGGTGCAAATAAGGGCAGTACTTACTATCTTCCACTGGCATACTTTCGGATACATTTAATCACATTTTGCTTTGTAGGCTGACCGGGCAAAGTACTATAAGCACCCTATAGTGATTTTAAATATTTGTATCCTTGGTCTATTAATAGAAACAAAGTTCCCAACAAATAACATTGCTTTGATGAGTAGCAAAAGTGCAGGCCTGCAATGCAATTCTAGGCAGAGTTACACCCTTCTATACTCATCGATTTAAATGGACTTTGAAGGGTGTAACTTTGGTTTGGATTACACTACCCGTCCTTATCTCAGTTCTCAGATGTCTTCATGAGGTCTTGCTGCCCCATCCTGAAGACCTCAGGAATGTGCTTTGCCCAGGCCATTCTACAATCCTGGGGCCACCAACAAAAAAGTTCCCAATAAAAGAGAAAAGATTTCTCAGCTGTTTTCCCTCAGCTTGCACAATAAGCTGCACTGGCTCAAATTGCATGTTCTATATTGCTTTTTAAAACACACATAAACCCTATCTTTCTTTGCTCCAGCTCACCGATTAGCTCCACTCTTCAAATGGCAGTCTCCTAAACAGCAATGTGGCACAAAATCAGAAAATGTATCCAGAAAAAGGCATATTTAGAAAGCACAGGGACTCTGCAGCATGTGGATAGTCCAATATGGAGCAGATTACTCCCAGCTAAACTAGCAACTGAATGGAAGGTCAGAAGGTGTTGATCCAGCATCATAACTTTGCAAATCAGTTGCTGGACTACCAGTCAATGTAAGAGAAGCAGTCCATGTGCAGTATGCTTTGCATGAAAGGAATGCAGAATAGGTATTAGTAGAAATAACCTAATAACTCTTTCCTGACCCCTCCCCCAGGGGGAGGGCTGTGCACAGGAATCAGAATGAGGGACTGCAGCTGGCATCAGAGATTGGACCTGAAGCAATACATCCTTTCTGTAACCCAAATCCCCTTTGTATATATTCCTACATTCTTAGAGACCATTGAAGCATGTGAAGTTTCTCCTAAAATTCAGAAAGGCTGTGACTCAAGTGGTCAAGCACATGCTTTGGACACCCAAGGCCCCAAATTTAATCCTTACACTTTCACTTACATGTGCTGGCCAAGTCCTTTCTCTGCCCAAGACCCTGGAGAGCTGCCACCAGTCACAAAAGACAGCACTGATGGATCAATGGATCGATTCCATGTAAAGCTCTTCATAGATATGTACAGGTATATGAAGTCCAAACTAGTATTAGTTAACCAGCAACACTGCCAATTAATATACATTTACAAAGTTGATACCTCAGCTTTTCTCCAAGTACAGCTATAGCCTTCTAAGTCAAGTGAAGTCCATGGGCTCAAAAGGGCATAATTCTGTTTAGGATTGCACTCTCAAGCAGAGACTGTCAAGAACTTGACTTTGAGGTAGATAGAAATGTTACCGGTATAGCTTCTACAATTCAAGTGCTGTAGTGCCTAGAAAAGATGCATTTGTCAAACATCTCTCTACCACAGAGCTCTGAGGCATAGAACCGCCTTTTACAGCCAGCCACTGGTTATGACAAAGCACTCTGCATTAGTGAGCAGGGCTTGAAGCTCAGCCAGCTAAGTGCATGTGGAAGCAGCTAATAATTCTGTCCTGAGGAGGAAACACATCAGACAGTCGGAAGGATGCTCAGTGCAAAGGAACTCTCCAGCAGATACGGCAACATAAGAAGTTGACTGTGTAGTTAATATCCTGAAGAACACTTCAGATTAGAACAAGACTAATAAAGCCTTAGGATCAAGGTGCTGAGCATTACATTAAACAAAAACACTGGGGAACCACTGTAATATGTTACTAAAGGTTGCCATGCTATGTAATACCATACCTGGGAGGTAGTGCCACTAAATTAAGTAGCTCTTACTCCCAAGTAAACACATATAGTACTGGGCTGTAAAACATAAATAATCAGCATGCCTTTTGGTTTGAAAGAACCTCATTAAATTCTATGGGGTGACTTTATACATGACAACACCCTGAGATTAAAAGATTACCTTTCACCGTTCTTTTATATATCTTGTCTGTTTTGTTCACAATTCGCATCTTTCCTTGAGTAACAAATCCAGTCCCCCATCTCTGAAAAGGCTGTCTAAAAAGCACCAGCTGACAGGGTTGCATACCCAGCAACGGCCTGCTGATACAGCAACCATCCGAAAAACTATTGGCAAAGCCATCACTCTTTTGTTTGAAAAAAAGGAAATAAAAACCAGTTGGTATTCGATCAGACAGATGGGTAAACAGGAATCATGCAGCGGCAGGGAAATGCTGTGATTCTATCCCACAGACTGCTACCCCTCTGGAAGGAGGTTCTTCCTGCGTTATTCTAGGAAGCCAACATAGCAACGCTCTCGCTTGGCCCCGCCTAACACGAAGAGCATCAAACCCCGCACGCTGTGAGCCTTGATGTAATGAGTCGCACAAATGCTCTACCCTCTCAGCACCGATCCCAGCCCGGCTGCTGCTCCGCGGGAATTCAATCCACCCGCCACTCTTCCTTCCTTTCAGTATGTAAGCCTCCAACAGCCAGTCTCAGCTTCGCCCGCCTCCGTCCCCGCGCCCCCATCCCCAGGGATGCGCCCTCCAGCCCAAAGCTTAGTTTACCAACCTCTGAGGCCGGGGTTGTCATCCTTGGCCCTGATCTTGCGGATTTTCACTGGCCGTCCGCTCAGCGTGGAAAGCACTAGCCTTTGCCGCAAAAAGTTGCACCCAACGTAATTGAGGGAGTGAGAGTGGCTCGCCATGTTGCTGCTGCGGAGGTAGCAACGAGCACCGCCAACCACAAGCCAGAGAGCTCGCCGCGCGCTCGCAGGCAGGCGAATCGCCTCGTTGTTATGATCGCAGCGCCGCCGTTGTTGCCCCGCAGTGCCCAGCGCGCGTCCACGTGGTTTGGAACAGGAAGATGGAACGCAGAGACATCGGCTGGGGTCAAAGGGGAACGGGGCGGAGCTTGAGAGGAAGAGCCGCCGCGTTGCCAGCGAGCGGGCTTGGCGACGAGCGAGCGGTCGGCAGCTGCGGCGTCGGGAGCGAGGCTGTGCGAGATGAGATTCGAGAGCGGAAGTTTGCAAAAGCTCTTCGTGCTACAGACGGTATTAACGGCAACGTTGAAATAATCTCCACGGGAGATGCCACCATGGCTCAGTGACAGAGCGTCTGGGAGATAGTCCCAGGTTCACTCCCCGGCACCGCCAGCTAAAATCAAGTGTACACTACACAGATTGTGTTCACTGTAACTTGTAAAATGAACTGTAGTAGATGATGAAAAAGGGGCCTGGGTAAAAGTCGGATCTAAATGGATCCTCATGAATTAATATGATTTTTTTACACTGAAACGAAATAAAACCACCATCATATTGTAGGCCATGTGTTAGTCTACAAGGGGCACCACAAACATCAGGCACCCACAGATTAGTGGCACCACAGCAGCACAAAAACATGATTCCAAAGGACCGATCCTCATTAATTCATATGATTTATATGCTGGAATGAAAAACAACCATGGAGGGAATGGGGGCAACCTTTTGGGCCCCCCGTAGAATAGGACCCCCTGGTTCAATGTTCCTGAAACATGGTGTATCTTGGAGAGAGGCTCCAGCAGCTACCCTGCGATTTTGGAGCCTCTCCCTCAAACCCCCTCCCCTCCAGCCCCCAGAATATACCCTATGTTTTCACCATTGACTTCAATGGCCTGTAGGATATAATGGGGCCGAACTGCGGGAAGCCGATTCTTCTGTTTGCCCACCTCTCGCCTCTGCACTTCATCTTCTGCCAGGCATGGAGGAGCCCAGCTCGCCCAGGCTTCTTGCCTCCTGCTGCCTTGGCAATGCCTCTGGCTCAGCCCCAGCCCCCCCCCAAATTGGAAAGTTTGCACCCTTGTACCCAGGTCTTGTTAGGGGCTCTTTAAAAAGTTATGGCTGCCGGTGACGGCAGCAGCGCTAATGGCAGCTGCAACGGCGGCTTTTTAAAGACCTGGGGGAGCCAGAATGACCTCTCGCATGTGATGGCCGAGCCACACTGCTTGGCCATCACACGCGAGAGGTGGAATTTGCCCCTACAACTCCAAGGCCACCACCCAGGGGCTCAGAGAGGCAGGGGAACATTTCGTAACCCCCCCGCCGTTGCCGCTGCCATTAGCGCTGCTGCCGCCGCCGGCAGCCATAACTTTTTAAAGAGCCCCTAAGAAGACCTGGGGGAGCCAGAATGACCTCTCGTGTGTGATGGCCGAGTGGCGTTGCAAGAGGTAGCATTTGGATATTTAGCACTAAAGCAAGATGCTTAACATTTCCTGGACAGTCTTTGGTTATGTGGATGGTATGGCAAGTCTCCACACAAGCACTTCAACGTCCTGGAGACAGCAATGTCCGTGCAGTGACAGGCTGGTCCACATGCTGAGTCACTTACATATGTGTGGCAGCTGTCAAGAACCCTTTGGAACCATCTGGAAGCATTTTTTTGAAGGGCGCCAGTATCAGATACATGTATACTATGAAGTAGGCCTCTACTGACTAGGGTGGTCATCTACAGAGTACTAAAAACAAAATAGGACAAAGAGGACAAAATTTTCATTTTTGCTTGCATTAATTTACATCATAAATGTAAATTTACACTTAAGTACAGTAATTTAAATAAAATACATCTTATTTATATTTATTATTTATTTAAAAATTATATCCTGCCTTTCCTCATGGTTCAAGGTGGCTTAGTTAAAACCATGTTCAGTTAAAACCGTAAGTAAAATAGTAAACCTCAGATCTCTCCCTCACTCCCCCCTTAAAGTATGCCTGCCATTCAAACCCTCTCAAAAGCCCTGGCAAACAGGCTGGCCTTGCATCGGCTCCTGAAGATCTTCTTATGGCTCATCATCATCATCTTTCATTTATCCCAAACAGCCTGGTTAGCTTTAGCTGTCTTTCAGCACCTACAGGGGGCAATGGGGGCCTTGTGGCTGCTCGGAAATTTAGTCTTCCTCAGTTAATCTTACTGAGAAGAAGTAAAACCTCAACATTTTAGAGGCCAAAAAAAAGGAAAGAAAGAAAAGGAAAAGGGGCATCTGGCCAGCCACTCTATTGACCAAACATCAATATTTTTCTTTAGCTTTGACTTAATACAGCCATTATTTTTATTCCCTTTATTCCCTCTGTCCACTCATCAACCTATTTCTGGCTTTTGCTCAGAGTAAATGTATTCTTATGCGCTCCCCATTTCTCCAGGCAGCAAGAAGTTCCGGAAGCAGTACTTACCCTGGCTGATTTGTTTTGGACAAGAGAGCACTGGAGACTATGTTTTTTAAAAATTTTTTTGCAAATACACATGTAAAGCACAGGTGGAGGCACACACCCCATTTCTATAGGGGAGCAAATCTGCTACTCCAGGGCTGCAGTCACACACGCCAAAAAAAACGGGGGAAGCGAGGCTATTTCCTCCGGAGGAATTTGACCCACAGTTGCACGATTATACCTCCCTTTGAAGCTGTGGGCGCAGTCCGTCAGTGCGTGATCAGATGCAACTGCAGGTGAGTCGGGGGGTTGTGCCATTCCCCCCCCCATGCACTTAACCGAGGGATCGATGAATTGCACCTCTGCACCAAGGGCTCCCTATGGAGTTTGAGATGATGTGCATATTGTGAAGGGGGGGGGGACAATGGCATGGAGTCAGAATGGCCTGATCAGACCATCCCAATGCCATTAGAGCGCACTGGAGTGATCAGACACGGGAAAGTCCGTCCATGGCCCATCGCAACCTGTTAACTACCAGATTTTCCCGTGTCTTTTAACTCTGCTTCTGCGGCGGAACAGAACAGGTTGCCAATGGCTGTGGGGCGCTTCCCAGATGTAGTTGTCTGATCGCACCCTTTAAATCCGCCCATCATTCGCACCTATGTCGGGTCGAATTGTGCATATGATTGCAGCCCAGATCAGATCCCCAGAAAGAAAGGGTGAATGAAAGAGGAGGAGCTAGAGATCTTTTACCCCCATGTGCTTCAGCCAGACTCCGATTACTTTTTCTTCTCACATGTGCATGCACACATACAGAAACAGACATGCCTGTGCTCACTCCCCTCACAGGTAGGAGTCATCTTCAGCCAAGCTTTGAACAGAGACATTGGGAAACCAGTCCTTAGCAATTAAAGACCATGAAGAAACTTCCCCAGTTATTGAGGAGCATTAATATTCTTTTTGTTACAAGCCCTGATGCCAGTCCCCTTAGGCCAGATGCTTCTGCACTGATGAGTAGGGTTGCCACCAGTGGGTTGGTAAATTCCTGGAGCTTTTAGGGCAGAGACCGGTGGGGTTTCCAGCTTTCAGGTGGGGTCTGGAGATCTCCCAGAATCACAGAGATCAGTTCCCCTGGAGAAAATGGCTGCCTCAGAGGATGGACTCTTATTTCATTGTACCCTGCTGAAGTCTCTCTCCTACCCATACCCCACCCTCCCCAGCTCCATCCCCAAAATCTCTAGATATTTCCGAACCCACAGCTGACTCAGCCTGGGGAGGGAGCACAGCAGGGATGTGATGCTTTAAAAAGGGTTCTAGAAAGGAACAACACAGGACCTGGTAGTCTGTGTATACCAGGGTGGATCTTGGTAGGGGTACCCCAGGATAAAAGTATGAAGAAAGAGAGTGAGAGTAATCGTAAACAAATAAATTTGTTGTATACAAAATAAAATAAAAAGGATTAAAAAGTGTAAAGAACCTACATTAGGCACCTGAGAACTGATTCCCTAAGCAATCACACATTTATACACACACACACTTATAGAAAGTGGGAAGGAGGAAATTGGGAGGTTTTAGGGAAGGGATATACAACCTTAAATCCTGGGTCTGAGGTCTGGACAGGTCCGGGGGCAGACTGTCATGCCTGCCCTTGACTCAGCCCCAGAGCCAGCTCCTGACAGTATAAGAGGGGAGGATTCAGTGCCTTTAAGAGCTGAAGAAGCATCAGGATCTGCACCTACTGTAAGTACTGAGGAGGATACACAGCAATCTGAGTCAACTACAGGACAGTTTGCACCTGGGATTGAGCAGGCCTTAAGCAGCTCACCACCTGCATCTCCCCCACCTGTAAGTAGGCTTAGGGATCAGAGACGTCAGGAGCTGGCAAGCCGATGAAAAGCACGTTCAAGAGGGCGGAGATCCTTGAGCCCTGAGTTTTAACAGCAGCCAGGACCTCGCACAAAGGTGCTAATGAGTTAATGGGCCAGAGCACTATTTAGTAGGGCCTCTGGCCATGAGCAATTTGTGCTGGCAACCTCATTGGTAGAACCAGAAGCTCTGCACCTTGATTCCTGTTTGACTCTGTGGCTTTTGGACTCGGCTTGTGTTTGGACTGCTCTGGCTCCTGACTTCCAGCTTTCAACCTGACTACGCTCTCGGCTTTGCTCCCTGTACTCTGACCTCTGGTAACGTTTGACTATGGCTTTGTCTGGTGTTTTGGGACTTGTTTAATGCTCTGCTGACTGCCTGGCTGACCTTTGGATTTGTATTGTGACTCTCTCTGTCTGCCTGCCTGCCTCCTTGGCTCTACCGTGACACAGACACAGCTGAGGTGCCCAACACAACATCTGCCACCTGTACCGCAGCATGGACCTACCAGTCCCCATGTTATTGCAATTGCTGTGAATTAACATCTGGCTCTGAACTGACCACAGTAATCAACTACAAGGCTCAGAGATCTGAGGAAGAATTTGCTAGGCCATGAGGTCCCTCTTTTACGGACAGAAGATCCCCTAGGGTAGGTGGGATTTTGGCGATCGTGGTTTTGGATTGGCTCTAGATTAAAATTTTCAATCTGGTTTAAAGTTAACTGCTGTCAAACCTCGGATGGAAAAAGTGAGGAAAATACCATGATTAGGAAAAAGAGGAACCAGGTGTTGGTTAATGAAATAGCAGCTTCTTTGGGATGAGCAGACACCTCTGGGGTATGTCAGGATATTGGGCTGATGTCTCCAGTGTTGAAAAGTCTTTTGTTAGTGAGAATGATATGCCACTGAGCTGGGGGAGATTGCATTTAAATCAGTAAGGAGCCACCACCGAAAATGCCCTGGCCCTGGTAACGGCAAGTCTCGCCTCCTTGGGGCCCGGGATAGATAGATGTGGTTGGGCCCCAGACCATACTGCTCTCTGGGGCACAAATGGGGAAAGGCGGTCCCTCAGGTAAGCCATGTAGGGCTTTAAAGGTAAGCACCAGCACCTTGAAGCGAATCCGGTAAGCAGTTGCCATGAGCAGTCTGTTTGCCTCAGACACAGTGCCAAATCAGATGTGGCTCAAAAGATCTGCAGTTAGACTCTCACATGTGTGTGTTTTTCTGTGAGGCTAACACAAGCCATGGTGTGGAGGTTATTTAAAACTGGGGCTATGACTCCAGAGAGTGAGAATTAACACTATCCTCGGTACTGTTTTCCTAATGCAAATCACACATACTCCCCAATCTGGTCTCTGTTCCCTGGAGGAGCAGCTGAATGGTGGGTGATTCATAACTAGAAAAGTGACACAGGGGGAAAAATCCCTCCCCAACCTTCTTAATGCTGGGAAACATTACAGAAGCAACGCCCCATCTGTAGTCTGAAATTGTTGAGCTATTCTAGAATCTTAGCATTCTGCCACATGCATACACCAAGCTTCAGACAAAGAAGATGAGTAGAAAATGATGGGGAAACAATAGGGAAGACAGAGTAGCATAGACAGAATCCTCTCAATAATCCAGCCCACACTTTCTTACCCCTTCCTGCATCTTTTGGGTGCTTTTCTCACATAAACTAGAATCAACAACCACAGTAGAGACTATCAACGAAAGGAAGGGAGGCTGTCAGTAGTTGGCTCCCCATCATACCTGCATCCAACTCCATTAGCAACGATTGCTACCATCTGCAGCAGCAGCAGCAGGACCTTGGAGACAGAGGATAGACCAGTGGAACAAGAACTGCTCTGCAGGACCTCTTCAGCCACTGCAACTGCTGAGAAAGATACTGTAGGAGATCTATCTGGGTCTGGCAGATCCTTGCCAGCAGGGTCACTTGTGTACCCTCCCACAGGCCTCAGACTAAGAAGGAAGGAGGTTTCCTTCGCCCTTATCCTTCATCACTCTCCCGAAACCTGCTCCTTTGAACCTCAGTAACTAGAGCCAGCATATCCTCTCTGGCTTTGCCTTATGAAGGGCCTGGCTCATCCCTTTTGGAACTCCCATGGGATCTGAGCCATTCCCATGGGAAGATGTTGCTACCCTCCTACCACATTCTAGGTGTAATTCATCTCCTTCTTTCCCCACCCCTGGCTCAAGGCTGCTTCCCAGCTTTTCCTCAGGCAGTGGGCTGTTAAATGGCCAGTCTCTATCAAGCAATGGAGCCACAGACTTTGCTTCAAAGGTGTCATATATGTTGCTGCTTTGGTGCATGGACACTGAGGGTGAGTCCTTGGCTTCTCCCACAGTCAGGGAGCATGAGGGGGGGGGGTCACTCACGTCCTCGACAGAAGCATTTGGATTCCACAGCAGGCTCAGCAGCAGCAGGGGAGAAGAAGCCCCACCCACTTTGTCTCTTCAGTTCTTGGACCAACGCTGTGGTGTCTTGTTGCTTCTCTTTTGGGCTGGGGAAGTTAGTGGGGGAAACAATATACTATCGTCTCCTATTAATTCAAACTGTGGCACTAGACAAAGTTGCCCTTTTTCAGCAGTTCTATTTGCTCTAAGTATTGAACCTCTAGTTAACATGATAAGGGACAATCAGGATATAAAAGCCTCCATGCCCCAGTAGGAGTCGCCAGAAGTCACCATGACTTCCAAGCACAGACACAGGCACACACACAAATGCAAAAAAAAGAAGAAGGAAAAGAAAAAGGATATAAAAGGTGTGTAGATCCAGCTGCAAACAATTTCAAAATAAGTCTATATACAGATAATGTTTTATTGTCTTTGACAGACCTGGAATGTTCAATAAAAGCTAGTTTAGAATGTTTTGAGAGTTATAGCACCATTTCTGGATACTGTATAAATTATAATAACACAGATTTAAATGGAATTATTATTGATGGTCCCTTTAATTTACAACATTGTAATTATTATAATTTTTGTTGCTTAGGGTGAGTTGTTTCAAAAGGGAAAAGATTGTGTTTTAACATTACATTGCATTATATATTCTTGAAATAAAAATTATCTTTTAAAAGCTAATAAATATGATCTGCCATGCTAAACTCAGTTTAAGACTGAGCACCCTCGTGACTCATCTGCTGTGCCCCAGTTCATACAATAAGGCAAAGAGAGTCTCATTGTTCCTCCTGACTGCTGTTCTACAATTCCCTCACCCTGAAAATCTGCCAAAGCCTCAGTGTATTTCAGTAGTACTATGAAACTTTGGTTTCAGTTGGCTTCCTATTCCAGACTTAAACTCATTTGAGAGAGGTATCAAGTTAGCTTCTTGTCTCAAGAAGACCAGCACAAGCATCTTGAGGTACTTTGAAGACTCCGAGATATATTATGATTTAACAGGAAGGTTAAACCAGCATGGGATTTTTGTTTAATTGTGCAATATACTGTTTTGGGTGTGTTCTTTATTTACCTTCTAGAAACTTCTGAAGGTGTTAGCATGTATGTTTTCCCCTAACCCAAGTCCTTTCTGAGATGAGGTCAAATCATGTGTGAACTGCATGTTGTTTGGCTCTGAAAGTTAAAAGGAAAGGAAAAAGATTGTGTCAAAATCCCTAAAATAGGTTTCCTGTATGGAGAATTGGTGACATCTATTGGCCAGAGATGGTATTAGCAACTCTTAAAAAACATACCCGCCCCACACAAAATGCTCTTTTACTGTTTTTATCCTTCAGGGGTGAATATTGCCAGGGCAGATTCTGAGAATTAGTTTTCTCTACCTGTGCTAAAACCTGGAATACGTGAAATTATAACAAAATGACTATAGCATAATGCTAAATTAAATGTGACTGGCATGAATAATTGATTGATTGCAACCTCATAGTCCAAACCACAACCCAATGAAATCAAAACAGATTTGAACAAACCTAGATGCCATTAATACAGTGTAATATCACCTACTCTGTAAATCATTTGAAACCTTATCATTTTAATAGGTTCTTTTCAGTCCATTATTGCTGAATATGGACATAAGGCTGTTATGTCTCCTACAGGGTGGAAAATTAAAATCAGTGGTCACCATGTGTGCAAAAATATACATGCATCAAACTGTCTATTGATTAGAATTCAGTCAGGCAAGCAAAAAAAAGCTAGCCAGACTGGTTTAAAAATTCCCAAGTTAAGTGGTAGGGCTTTCATAGTGCCCCCATACAAACATTAAAAGTTGTGTGTTCACACCTTAAATAACAATAACTGACTTCAGGGCCAGCTGATTGGTTTGCCAAACAGCAAGACCACTATGAGAAAGTATACATGGTTGAAAGGATGAGGCCCAAAAACTGCAAGTGGACCATTTGGCAGGTTTTAGTTAATGGTTACTTCAGGTTTCCAGATAAGGAAAAAGAAAAAACAACAACCCAAGGCCTAATCAAACACAGTTTGTGTAATCTAATCTTGTGCTTCATGGAATCCTACAGAAAATTATCTCTCTCCAGGGCATAGGGATGGGTGCAATAGAAGATTTCTCCATATGCTAGAGCCCTTTGTGCGAGCAGAAATGTACTTAAAAGACCACACTGGCAGCTTGCGCTGATTTAAATTCACTTTATCTCAGATTGCATTTCTGCTTGCACAAGATGTTGCAGAATTAATTGCAGCACAGCTACAGCTATTACCTGCACAAGTGGAACTGCACTAAGTGCATTTGTGTTTCCATTCATGCATTACTGGATCCAACCCCCCATGTTTCCTAGTCTTGTCTGTTCACCCATTCTGATCCTATGAGGGACTGGCTGAATATTTAGCAATGTGCTGTCTCACTCAGTTTCACAGCAATGGCAGCCAAGTCTATGGGGCTGCTAGAATTTTTGTTCTCAGAGGGCTTCTGTCCTTGACAGTGTCGAATATGCAGAATGTTAGTGGGTAAATCTCTTCCTGGCATGAAGATTCAATGAGGAGGAATGTTTTACCTGCTAAGTGTCTGCCTGCCAGACAGCTGCTAAAGGTATGTAATACACTGGGTTTGGACGCGTAAAAGTGGCCAGCTCATGGTTTATTGGAACTTGGTAAAAACACAAGACAACTTGCAGGGCCGTGACCCCGCTTAAGTCTGTGAAACACACTACACCCAACACACACTCTCACTTCCCATGATAGGTTATTTACATGGTGGCTATCCATCATAGCCTGGGCGCAGGATCTAAGGTGGCCGATAGGCTAGTTCTCGGATCCTCACCTGCTATTGTTATAGAATCTTAAGCTGCGCTTGTTCGCCTGACCACGTGTGAACCCAAGTGCATGTGTAGTCTATCTTAATACACAACAAGGTACAAGATTTTTGCCCCTTCTATGGATGTTCATGGAGTCCCTCATACACAGTAAGAAGAGACACATTTAGCTCCAGGAGAAGGATGAGATGCTGTTTGCTGCAGAAAGAGAGAACAGAGATTCCCATATATTAGCAAGATGCAGCAGGAAATTTTCCACATGATCTTTTTTACACATATACGTAAACTAATAATAATGTATGCACATGAAAAAGGGCTGTTTTCAAATGCATGGTATATACATACCACTACATGATATAAAAGGTTGGTACATTCAATGTGTTTTTTGTGATCTCCTAACTGAAGGCGTCAAAGCAGCTTCATGGGGTCATGATGAGACCAAGGCTACAGCACTGGGAGAGGGAGGATGAACTGGACTTGTAAATATCTTTTCTGCCAAATGATGCTAACACCCAAAGAGTGATTAACACATGGAATTCACTGCCACAGGAAGTGGTGGCAGCTACAAGCATGGACGGCTTCAAAAGGGAATTAGATACGCATATGGAGCTGAGGTATAGATAGGGGCTTTGAAGAACAGCTAGCCGGTAGGGTGCCTGGTAGGCATTCCCCTCCCCAAAACTGTGTGTGGCCCTAGTTAGAAGTGTAAATTGTACTGTGTAAACCGCTCAGAGCCCTTCGGGGGTGAGCGGTCTAGAAATCGAAAGTTAAATAAAAAAATAAATAAATGGGGCAAGTGATGCTCTATCTTCTTGGTGCTTGGGGGGGGGGCAACAGTGGGAGGGCCTCTAATGTCCTGGCCCCACTGGTGGACCTCCTGATGGCAACTGGTATTTCTGGCCACTGTGTGACACAGAGTGTTGGACTGGATAGGCCTTTGGCCTGATCCAACATTGGCATCTCTTATGTTCTTATGTTCTTAACAGCAGCTGGGAAGGGAATTTTATTCAGGAAAATTATGAAGGAAGAAAGGGTTGATGCCACCTCCCCTGCAGTGTTACCCTCTTTAAAAGACTAGGAAGTTGAATGGATCTCCCCCACATAGTCCATGGTTTGGCCTTGATTCCCACCCGAGATACCTGTATTCTGCTCAGCTACACTGGTGAGATTTTGTGTTGGCACAGACAGAACCATAAGGCATTAGGTTTCACTGTACTTTCTATGATGATGATGATGTTTATGCTGCCTCCCTGGGGACCCTGTCTAAAATGGGTTAAAAAACATGAAGAGAAGCTAAAAATAGCATACATAATGAAAGGGCTGTGGTGGATTAAAGCAAAACTGAAGAGGTGTATAACTTGGCCAGTTTATTACCCCACTACTCAGAAGCTCTGCCCAGAATAGAAACCTAGAATTGCTGTGGTCCATTTCCTGATCTAATCACTTCCACTCTGTTCCACAGCTCCAAAGTAATCTGGGAAGCAAGACAATAGAAATTGTAGACTGCATGCCACAAAGCTACTGAGTGCTTCAGTAAGTAATGCCTTCAAGTGCCCTAGATATAGTGGTTAATCGAAAGGGAAAGCAGCTTCCGGCTTTTCAATCTCACTGTCTCATTCCTGCAAAAACCTAAATAAAATTCAAAAGGGCTGGGAGGGGGGTGCAGAGGAAAACACACATAGGTGGACTGGAGAGGCAGCAGTGTAGCACTGGGCAGATGCTCCCATGATGCTTGATTGCTGCAGATGAGGTTGTTCTGCCATGCTGAAGCCACAATGGAGTGACTCTGCCCACTCCCCCCAGCACTTCCTCCCTTGCATCAATTACTCATGGGCCACATAAGAGCCCTAGATGGGCCAGTTCTGGCCCCTGGGCCTTATGTTTGACACCCCTGCCCTAAATACTAATATCTAATTTTTCATTCCACTCAATCACAGCTGGGGAGAGCACAAAGAGCTCCATCACATCTTACTGGAAAGCACAATGCTCACATTGTGGTCTGAACCACCAAACCTGGATGGAGCTCAGCACGATATGTGGATGCTTAAGTAAGAGTGTAGGGGATCTCGGGGCAAACTGGACTAGGCTTCAGGAGATCCAGGATCTTCTGCAAATCAAATCAGGACAAGGAGGAGAAGGAGGAGGAAGAGGAGACTGGATTTATAGCCCACCCTTCACTCGGAGTCTCACTCAGAGCAGCTTACAAATTCCCATCCCTTCCCCTCCCCACAACAGACACCCTGTGAGGTAGGTGGGACTGAGAGAGCTCTTTCGAGGACTGCTCTTGAGAGAACAGCTCTGACAGAACTATGGCTTGCCCAAGGTCACCCAGCAGCTGCAAGTGGTGGGGAATCAAACCCGGTTCTCCCAGATTAGAGTCTGCGCAGTTAACCACTACACCAAACTGTCTCTCAATGAAGATGGGGACGGAGGTATAAGCCCCCTCACTTCCTGTCTGCTTTCCTTATGGGGGAACCATATCGATGCCAAAGTAACTCTGTATGTGTGTGTTTTTAAAAGCTGTATTATAACATCTTATTTTAAAAAATCCCAAGGGTTGGGTTACCAGTTGGGAAATTCCTGGAGATTTGGGGGTGGAGCCTGGGGGGCAGGGTTTGGGGAGGGACCTCAGCAGGCTATAATGCCGAAATTCCGATGTTGCGATTTTCTCCAGAGGAACTGATCTCTGTTCCCTGGAAGTCAGTTGTAACTCAAGAGATCTCCAGGCCCCACCTGGAGGTTGGCTTTCCTACGTATGTGGCATTGGCAGATCCTGAGCATACAACCTAGAGCGGGGGGGGGGGGGGGGTTTGGGCCCCGCCCAAAAAAAAAGATGCTGAGGAAAAAAACCGGGGGGGGGGGGGGGGGGGGAGATTTGGTCCCGACCCATGTTCCCTCTAAGCTGTGGCGTCTGGTGAGCAATAATTCTACTTTGTGAGCTGCTGGCATTAGAGTTGTGAGCGAGCGATTTGGCTGCTGCAGAAATCAGTTTGCTCTGGAGCCATTTTCCCTGAGCTGAGACCAAAATGTGTGAGCCGGAGGCTAAAAAACTGTGAGCTAGCTCACACTAACTCAGCTTAGAGGAAACATTGGTCCCAACTGATCTGCAGTAAGGAGGGCCATTCTACCCATGTGGGAAAGGAACGATAGCAAGGAAACGAGGAGGCCAAAGAGCGTTTGGGAGCAAGAAAAGTCTGGGAAGTGGCAGCAGGAACCAAAAAGAAAGCTCGGGGCTGGGCTAAGACCGAGGGAGGAGCTTCGTAGGCATTCGGGTTCAGCCTCCATTTCCTGCGCCGCTACGGCAGGCGGGTCTTGTCGTCTAATCTCCGGGGAGGGGAGGGGGGAGGCGGGTTGAGTTGGCTCCGGGGTCGTGGCGAGAGAGGACGATGCTCCGGGCTGCCCAGAGCCGCTGCTGAGGCTCCCCGGCTCAGAATCCCCCGCGACGTCTCTTGGGCATCGCCAGCCCCCCAAAACGGTTCCGGCATGGTGGTGCGGCCGCTGCTGCTGCGGGCCCTCATCATGGGGCCCCCTGGGTCCGGGAAAGGCACCATCTCCTCCCGCATCGTTAAGCACTTTGCCCTGAAGCACCTCTCCAGCGGCGATTTGCTCAGGGAAAACATGAACAAGGGGACAGGTATGGAGAGGGGGCGCGCGCTTTGGGGTCAGAGGGGGCCGGTGGGAGTTCGTCGTGTGTGCACCCGCATAACGCTGCTCAGCAGACCACGACTTTCCAGGGGCTGCAACCATCTGGAGCCAGTGGCTGTGCAGGCGGGAGGTCTAGAGGAGCCACCTGGGAAGGCACCCCCAGAAGTTATGCTTGCCACCTCGCCCCCCCCCCCTCCCCGCAGCGTTCTTGTGCTCTTAGCAGGCAGGCAAGACGCAGAAATTCAGCAGAGTAGTTTTTATCTGATGCAGCACTGCAATGAGGGCAGAATGCATCTTTGTGAGAGCCCTTCTGGGAAACTGAAAATGGGTAGCCACTCCAGGATGAATTGGGGTTCTGAATACATCAGCTCTGCTGTATGGCTGTTGTGCATTTGCCTCTTTCTTTTGGCTTACTGAAACAGTCTCACAAGAGGGTACCAACCTGTTGATGGTGGTGCTAGATGTGGAAACGCAAGACATTTGTGTAACACAGTAGTGTCAGTCCTCCTGTACTGTCATGTGACAAAGCTCTCTGTCCTCTGCAGAGGACAGTAGAATAAAAGTAAAATTATTAGAGAGGGGTGTGTGTGCATGAACATATATGGTAGCATTACCCAGCATTGTGGACATGACTTTTGACACATGCAGCTAGCATTGGAAGTGTGCTAAGAGACTAAGAGGTGCCCTTTTGGTTGAACCATTGAGGCATTTAAGTTATGTTGATAACTTCTGAGCACTGGGGAGGGGTTTGACGCATGCAGCTAGCATTGGAAGTATGCTAAGATACTTTTGGTTGAACCATTGAGACATTTAAGTTCTGTTGATAACTTCTGAGCACTGGGGAGGGGTTGTGGCTCTGTGAGAAAGCCTCTGCTTTGCATGCAGAAGGTCCCAGGCTCAGTCTCTGGCATCTCAAAAAGGACCAGGTAGCATGAAGTGAGACCTCTTCCTGAGACCCTGGAGAGCTGCTGCCAGTCTGAGTAGACAATACTGACCTTGATGGAATGATGGTGATTCAGTATGAGGCAGCTGGATGTATGTTCAACTGTTGTTTTTTGTAGCTCAAACTGGAATGTGGCTGCTGAGCTCTTGCTGTCTTTGTGGTATATATAACTATGTTTCAAAGATATTTTAACACTTACATTTGTTGCAAGTTGCTTGGAGAGGCTGGTGGCAGAATTATAGCATAGATAGTTAAATAAATAGTCATTTTTCTTTCTGTTTCTAATAACAGCCAAACCCACCTCTGGAATCTTTCACACATCAGGGCATGAAGACAATAGCTGTGGTTGTTCCCTGCATGCACCATTCAGCATGATACTGCTGCTTAAGGATCATTTTGCTTTTATGGCCAGGAAACCTTGGCAGAGCAATCCATTCTTCTTCTTTTTGTATTTGTGTGTGTGTGTGTGTGTGTGTGTGCGTGCGCGCACCTGGAAGTCATGGCGACCTCTGGTGACTGACCCCTACTGGGGGCCTGGAGGATATTCAGAGAGGTGGTTGAATAAAGCCTGCCCCCACCTCCCGCCTCTGGTATTTCAAGGAGATCTCCCATCCAAGTACTTTTCAGAGTCGACCCTGCTCAGCTTCCGAGATCTGACAAGATCAGGCTTGCCTGGGCTATCCAGAGCAGAGCAGAGCAATCCATTCTTGATGACAGAAAACACAAATCGTCTTCAGTATGGCAAACTGTGGGATTTGAATCTGACACCTGGTGGCTAATTCCAAGAGAAAGCGCTTGGTTTACCCTACAGAGCCTCGCTTTCCTGGACTCAGGTGTTCTAGGAAATACAGACATGTCTCTTGGGCAGTGAATACGGCTTCATAATCTGTCTTGGAAAGACAAGTTTGCCTAATGACATTGGGGACCTTTGTACTGATTTATGTCCTGGATCCCATTGCTGGGAATTTCACTTCCCAGCAAGTAAACTGGCCTAGCCTCCTTGTAGATAACAATGTCCATGGAACAGGGTCATTCACAAACAAAGTAGGGGTCATATACTTGGGGGGGGGGGGGGTTCCCTTTCTGCAGAAAAATGATGTGTGTAAGGTTCCTCAACAACCTAAGACAGTTGGGTGAGGTCTGCAAATACTCCCAAATGGGGAGAGTAGTGAGAGCTGCTGAGCTTCATTAAAAGAAACAACGTGGGAAGAAGAGGGCAAAATGAGCCCTCTCAGGTCCATAAAACTCCAGAGAACCCGGGAGATTGAGATTTTCAGGGTGAGGATTTCCTACTGTGATACATTTGCAGATCCCCAGCTTGTCACTTCTCTATTTTTGATGCTGCAAGGAATTAATCTTGAGGCGTGGGGTTTTGTTGTTGTTTCATGGTAGTGGATGCTATTTTTTCTGTCCATGGGTTGGGTGAAGCTGCAAGGGTAATAGAATGAAATCAGCTCTGACTCATGAAAGCTCATTGTGGAATAAATGTTGTTAGTCTTTTGTGGCAAAATAACGAAGAAGTCCCGTGGCACCTTAAAGACTAACACAGCTACCCCACTGGAATTAACAGAATTATTTGTCTGGGAATGAAATGCATAACTAAATAAAAAATACCTGAAATGGTTTGTCTGTAGTACTCAAATTTTACAACTGTTACACATATATTTTTTAATTTCTCTGTATAGATCTTGGAACTTTGTAACTTGCACTAAAGGATGCCCAGTGTCATCTTTTGTTACCCTCAGTTTTCTTCCCTTTCTACCTTGTTTGTCTCTCATACGGTGCTGAATCAGAGGCATTTAGCCAGTTTAAATATACATTGCAGCAGTCACAAGTTCATGCAAGTTAAACATTCACTTATATCCACCTAGAGTTTACCACTGAAATTAAAGGAAGATCATATCCAGGGAGGGAGGTAATGGAAAAGAAAGAGTTGTGGTGGTGTGTGCCGTTTGCCTAAGGGTGGCAGATGAGGGTGTAAGAGATGTTGACTCAATGCTGGTCTTGAGAGCTGAGGAGAATTCCCTCATCTTCTCCCTGAGATATGGCTTAACAGTTTGCAAATGCCAACAAGACTTAATTATAAACATGTTATATAAAATCTTTTCCCAAAGAAGAATTAGTTGTCTGTGGAATACGTAACAGCACACAAATTTTGTTTTGCAATAAAAGATTGAGACCTGTACTCCATTGCTTGGCAACTGATTCCCTGCAGAACATGACATAAATTAGCCACAGTGGGCATCTGGCCTAGTCATAGAACAAAAGGCCCACATCCTCAAAGAAGAGACAGTTTGTCCCTGGTCTTTCACCACAAGAAGGCAGAAGTATTGAATGAAAAGCAGAAAATTCAAAACAATGGAGGGGGAAGCGGTACAGTTCCATACAGCTGCGGGATTCTAAGGAGGCTTGTTTGTTTTTTGGTTTCCACAGAAATTGGTATAATTGCTAAGACCTACATTGATCAGGGGCGACTTATTCCTGATGATATTATGACCCAGCTGATGCTAAATGAGCTGCAAACACTAGAGCAGCACCACTTGCTGCTGGACGGTAAGAGTCTTGTTGCAACCCATTGAAGAACCAAAGTTGGCCCTTGGTTATAATGCATTAAGCACTGAGGCTGTGCAAAGAAGCATTATGTGAGACTTCTCCCCTCCCCCCCATGCCTTCTAGAAGCTAATGAAAATTGGAGCCTGAACAATTTCCTGAACTGGTACAAGATATTTAGTTAAGGAATTCCCTCCAAGATATGAGGGTATGGCTTTTAGTTATTACCCCCTGTTCTGTATCAGGTAGAATGGATATCCCAGTCCCACGGCCACTTCTGCTGATTCCCTGAACCCCTTTAATAAAATGTGACTAAATAGTACACAAGCATTTGGTCTAAGCTTGTAGCTGTGATTCCATAGTTCATGGTGGGAGTGTGTTTCATATGGAGGCCCAAGCACTTGCAAAAGCCATTTAGCACCTCTCCTAGGAGAGAGGAAGGCACAGTGAATATACAAAGAAAGGCTTAAATGAAACAGCGTCAGGAACTTACAGGATTTGCTGAGATAAAGGCGGTCATTAGAGATACCCGACTGAGGAGGGCCCCTGAGTCGGGGTGGGTGGGTGGGTGGGTTTCTGTGTGACAAGCAGCTGGGCCAACCTCAGTCCTGCCCTTTTTCTCATGAAGTAAGGAAATGTGTTTGCTTCTCTGTGTGAAGGGGGAGGTGGTGCCTGCTGCACTATGCCGCTTGTTTTCCTGCTTGCCCATCCATCACACCAACAGGCATCTCATCAGTTTGAAACAGTAGTTTTCAAACTTTGCTACCTTCAGGGGATCGTTTTCATGCCAACTAAGTCTGCCAAAAAACCCGGGGACGTCTGGCACAGAAGCCCTGGACATTGCAAAAGCTTCTGGAATCTTTCCAGTATGAGGCTCTTACCAGCCCCATTGGGTTGTGCACTGTGTTGCGTGAACTAAGTGTGTGCACTGGGGTGCCTCCTTAAATTCCTGCAGCTGTGCATTTCTGGGGAAGCTCAGGAGTGGAGGGCAAGCTGCCTTTTCTAATGAGGAGCCCCTGAGAAGTTTCAAAGGGAACCCTAGCCTTTTCTGGAACATTTGAAAAATGTTTAATACAGACCTGAGTACCCCTCTCCCCCCACATCTGCCTAAGGGAATCAGAGAATAAACTAAGAAAATAAGCGATTAAAATCATTTCTAAGAGAAAAGAATAAAGAAAACGGCTTCTTCCCAGGAGCAGCTGAGAATTATTAAATAATTTCCAGTTGCTCCATATTACAAATGAATAACTTTTTTGTAGCCAGGTTAATCTGATTGCTGTATTGTGTTTAAGAGACCAGAGTAAAATGTAGCCATAGGAAAATAATCCAGAACACCTCCCTTAGCTCAGGCATGTCATTTTACTGTATTCTGATGGTTTAGTCTGGATTTTCTTATCAGGTTGTCTCTGCAGCTGGGTTTGTTTGTTTTCTACTTGACCTATGGTTGAGTATCATTGAACTTGGGTGTGTTGTCTCTGTTAATTTGTAGGATGGGCATAGGTGGCAGAATTGCAGAGGGGCCACATTGCCAAGACTGTCATCCTGGGGCAAGGCAGGGCCAATTGTCTCATCGATGGCCTCAAAATAAATGCATGTGATCCAAGGAAAGTGTTTCACTTTCAGAAATAGGTACACTGCATGCAAATATCTGCAGCTGACTCAGGCAGGTGAGCCAGGCCCTGTACTACAGAGAAATGCAACTGTGTGACCAGTTTTTACAGTTGCCATCTCCGGGTTGGGAAATTCCTGGAGATTTTAGGGGTCAAGCCAGGGGAGGCATTTTCTCCTGGGAAACTAATCTCTGTCATCTGGAGATGCAATTCAAAGAGATCTTCAGGTTCCACTTGGAGGTTGGCAACCCTACTGGTTTTACACCAGGCTTCTGTTTCTTCAAGAGCTCACTCCTCTGCTACTAGACTTTTACAGTGGCATTTGTCATTTCACAGGTTTCCCAAGGACTGTTCCACAGGCTGAAGCTCTGGAAAAAAGGTGTCCAATCGATACTGTGATTGACTTAGACGTGCCTTTTGAGACAATCCAGCAACGCCTGACAGCACGATGGATCCATCCTGCGAGTGGCAGGGTCTACAACCTGGAGTTCAACCCTCCCAAAGTGCCTGTTAGTGATATGCATCTTTCTACATGGTTGCACTTGGATGTCACTACCTCCTTTACTCAAACAATGCACTAAACATTTGGACTGCCCTGTATCTACTGACAATCCCTGCTGATTGTCATGAATGCAGTTGTGCCACAATTGCAGATCCTACATTTGGAGTTCTGCTGTTCGCTAGTTTTGATCAAAACTGGAACAGACTCATCCTTGCTAGCAGTGGGAAAGTTGCTAAGCTCATTTGTGATCTGTACTACTTCGAAACAAAAGTCTGTGTCAGTCCTTTGCTTTTGATTTCAGCATCTTTTTAATGAGTAGGTACCCTTATGTGACTACATTAAGCTGTTGACTATTTAGAATCTAGACATTCCTTCTACATCAATTTTAATTTTACAATAAACATACACATGCCTTCTCCCTCTACCACCTCTGTGACGCTATGTGCTTATAGGGATATTTATCTGAGGAATAAAAGACTCATCCAGTATGGGAAACCTGTATTTTGACTTGCTTTCGAACTGCTAGGTTGGCAGGAGCTGGAACTAGAGACGGGAGCTCACTCCGTCTTGCGGCACCCGGGTCTTGAACTGCTGAACTACTGACCTTCCACAGCCTGCAGTTCAGCGTCTTAACCACTTCAGCCACCGCAGCTCCTATTTTGACAGTATTGACTGCCTAATGGGAAGATAGGGAGACCGAATTCAGACTCATTGGAACTCTCAAAGCTGGCAGCAACAAACGGCTGCTGTATTATAGTCATGTGCAGGTATGAGAGAGGAATGTTATACTTTTTTAGAAATTGCCAGTATATGGCTTATTTTTATATATTTTCTTAAAAAGTAAAATACAGAACAGGCAAATGACTACCGTCTAAAGTTTGTATTGCCATCTTTCCACCTGTAACTTTATACCAATACAGGGACCATCATGCCCAAGCATGTATCAGGATTAGTGAGACAGCTATGAAGACATGCAGAAGGAACGTAACAGATACAGGGAAAACTTAAAACTGAATACTGAAATCAAAAGAGTCCTGCAAATCTGTTAGTCGTCAGATTGTTTAACACCTCTCCCTAGAACCAGCTTGTGTGAAATTCTATTATGCTTGTCCTTTACTATAACTTAGGGCACTGATGATATTACTGGAGAGCCTCTTGTTCAACGTGATGACGACAAACCAGAAACTATTATGAAGAGACTGAAATCTTATGAAGCAGAAACCAGACCTGTCTTGGAATATTACCGGTAAGATCCTTATTTTTATCAGGTGAAGATCTAGCCTATCGGGATCCACCCAGGATGAATGTGTGGGTGGGGGCTATTTACTTAAATGGTATTGTTTGAATTGGCTGCATTGGAAACGTCTATAACCACTTTGGGGACAAAAGTCATATAGATTCATATGTTTGGATACAGCCTACATATCCAAATATATATTGATATGTTTGGCTACAAAGCTGTATCGTTCTTCTGAAATCCTTAGGGAAACTCAGGCAGTTTTGTTTCTTGATGGAACAGAGGAGGGAGACATTCTGAAAGAAGAATAGAATCCATAAGTAAGCCAAACTTTTAATGTATCTCTTGGGTTTTTTATCTACAGAAGGAAAAGAGTGTTAGAATCTTTCTCTGGAACAGAGACCGACAAAATCTGGCCTCATGTTCATCGTTTTCTTCAAACCAAGCTGCCTGATGTGAGCCAGAAGGAAACTGCTGCACCTGACTGAAGCAGACCTGTCCCAGTCCTATTATGTGGAAGTATCAATAGACAGCTGCACTTCTGAAAAAGACAAATCTCATGAGAACTTAAATCATGGTGACTAGATGGGTTGCATTATGAAGTAATGTGCCACACTGATCAATATTCAAGTTAAAACTGTAAAAATGCCACTTTCCAACTCTGCAATCATCTCATTATTTCTGATATCAATTTTAAAGTGGTATTTTCATATTAGATGTCTTTGATTTTTGTAAAACTAATTTAATAAACTGGTTTTTTAAACGGTAGGTAGTATCTGGACATCGCTAGGAAGGGGGTGCTGATATGAAAAGGTTGCACATTTTATGTATAGTCTTAGAAGGGAAGAAGTGATTAAAATATGATGCCTTCAAGCAATTTGATTTCCAGAGCCCAATAAACAGCTTTGCATCAAACATTTTGCCTTAGCTACTTGCTTCCCTGGCAGCACACATCTCAAATAGGATGGTTAGTCTAAACTCTGCATGACCTAGCTCTGAGTAGAGGTAACAGTAGCCCCCGGTTTAAACAGTCTTGGTCCTTGACAAAGGCTAAAGTCTGTTTAAAATCAATTAGTGTTACAATAAAAGTACATTTTATTAACAGATGGTGACAGATCCAAAAGTCAGATGGGACAGTTTTACAGGTCTCTTTTCCAGGCTGTGAAGCTTAAGTCACATTAAGGCTTTAGAAGTATTTGTATTTTAAATGAAGTTACAAAAGCAAGGGTGTCTCACTAAAGTTTTCATAGGCTAAATTACCACTCTAGAAAACCAATTCAAAGAAACAAAATCACTAACAAAACATGGTTGGTACAGTAGAATGCAACCAAACCTTGAGCAACCTCTGAAAAGTAGTCTGGTAATAAGATAACAGCCTAAATACAGCAATAACAGACAAATATTGTATATTCCAGCTTTTTAAAAGACAAAGTGGAGTGATTAGAAACAAAAATAGCACCATAAAATAAATGGAGCTGTCAACTGATAAGCCATTTGCTCTTCCCACTACATACATAAAAATTTATTACAGAGGTTTTGATACCCCCCCCCCCCAGGAAGGCTGGGAGTGTGGGTCAATGAATTTTGACACTTTTCTGTCCCAAAAGATCTATAATCCCTGCAGTAATAATATTGTGAAAATAGAGCTCTCTCAATTCTGTACTGGTGGGAGAATGCCACTATAGTAATAATTTAGGCAGCTAAAGGCCATATTTTACAAGTATACCTAAAATAGAAAGCTTGAATGGAACAAACATGTTTGCAAGCCCATGTTTCAGACCAGTGGCTGCAGCTGAGTGTACACTCAATAGCAAACCCAAGTTTGCCTCTGCATATTGTGTGAAATAGTCCCAACAATCCTACGCACATTTACATGGAAGCCCAGAGATTTTAGTGAATTTAATGGCCAAGTTCAGAACTAGCATATAAACCAATCAATTTCTCCTGAGAGTCCCCAAACATCTGATAGTTACAATGCTACTAGCAACTCCAGAAAGGCTAATTTTGACCATGTGCGAATGAAATACAAGTTTAAGAAATGAGATCCTGGAATACTCTTTGTAAAGGAGAACACATCAAGCTTCATGCTACTGGTTCATATCATTAAGTCCTCCATATCTGAATATCTGTTGCCTTGAAAACCCTACAGGGTTGCCATGGGTTGGCTGCCAAAAAAAAAAGCTGTGTTCTGCTTGCATATGAGAAAAGGTCTCTTTTGTATGTTTTATATTCACAAACCCATGAGTGATATCAATCCAACCACAGGAGTCCACTGGAGAACATAAAACACTTTTTGTGGCCAGGGCAATTGTAAGCATAACGCCATATCCTTGATGAAGACACAATCCCAGAAACATCAGTAAATCATTACAGAATATGTAACAGTGGTCAGTTGCTCCATTCCCTGTTGACTTGTCATCCATTCAGTACCTAAAGGTTTCCAGACAAGGAAGCTGATTAATGATCACAGAAGATTTGTTATTTGTCCCCTCTCTTTTTTTAAACCACTAATTTTCCATCAAGTTCACAAATCAGTCTGTATTTACACAAAAAAAGGGAAGTTGCTTTGTTTTTAAACTATTGCCAATGAATCTCATCTGACAGTCTCCTAATACCCGTAAAGTTTACCACTTCATGTTTTCATGCAGCTTTCCTTTGAAATTCCTTTTAGGGATAAATGTACTCTATCGTATTCATGCTTATGTGGCAAAAATTTCAATGGTGCATACTTCCACACTTGCATGCAGGGATGGAGAAAAATGTACTAATTTAAAAACAGGGATCTCATATAAACCCAAAGTAAGCAGAGAGTTGCAGAACCTGGTCGAGGTATCATTCCACACCCCAGTAAATTCAATTGTGTTTTTGTAACACTAACAGCTACCACCCAAAACTTTTTCCTACAGTAAAGTGACAATAAGCAAGAAGAAAACCTTTGTTTCCTTGCCTGTAAAGTTAAAAGGCAAAGTCACTCAATCTTACATATTGAACTTAAAGGGAAACTTTCAGTTCCAATTCTACACAAGGACACGGTGCCCTGGATCTACAGCATTTAATATATGAAGGTGGAAACTAGGAGGGCTCTAATGATTAGAAACCATATTCTGAAGTGATGTCATTACAACAGCTGGAAAGCAAAGAACCACATATTTAATAGCAAAGTTGGAACTTTGTGTGAAGATTAGGCCATTCTCTTGCGCCTCAGTGTCTGATCCCTTAAAGTAAAAATGTTTTCAGCTAAGTGAACGTCTTATCTCCTCTTTTTGGGACATCCAAAGAAACTGTTTCAACTACAGAATGTGGACTGGACACATGCTAAGGATGATTTTGCTTCATACTTCGAGCCTCATTGACAGTCAGGGTACAGAAGAAAGGACAGTTTATCTAGCAACAGTGCCACTGCCCATTAGTTATAAATAGTAAGTAATGCCTAGGGGAATGTGCCCCCCCTTCAACTTGGTTCTGTTTGTTTAGCTGGTATGTTAAAATACTGTTTTCTGCATAGACCAGAATATAAAGCAATTATGTACATACTGAGAAAATAATGTCTACACCCCGATTCTTAGTTACACCTTCTTCTACTTCAGCTCCTACTGCTAAATAGGCAAGCCACTGGTCCATTTTTTTTTGTTTAAAGCTTCACTTCCTGGCACCAGGAAGTCTACAGATAACAGTTCATTTGTACACACAGTTCTACATCGTGCACTTATATAACTCCTCTGGAATCCAATGGTAGGTTTCCCTATGGGCTGCCATTTCCACCAGATTAAGTAAGGAACAAGGGAACCGAGGCAAACAAGTTTCAGATTAAAATCTAGCATATCTCTCCCTGATTCTGGGATGGATCACACCCATGCCCCCTGCGAGAGCTGAAACTGCATTGTCACTAAACAGCAACAACCCATTCATGTCTTCAGCCTGTCTAGCTGCAGCATGGCAACTGCAGAAGGGTGGAAGATGGCGGTGACTTCCTGTTGGAATCATGAGAACAATTTTCATGTAAAGATGACAGAGTTTGGTGTATATGGAAAACACTCTAGGACCAGGAACTGATAAAACAAATTCTTTGGGTGCTGGAGATGTTTTCATTTTACATTATCAACTGGAGACTTGCCCTGCTGAGGCAAACCTTAAGCTTCACACTCAATACAGTTTGCTTTTAAAAAGTTTTGTTTGGATTTGGCACTTAAGTTCCCTTAAATACTTATCTTAACTTAAAAAAAATTATCACAATCACTCTTTGGGTACAAAAGTAACCAGCTAATGCTGATTTCTCTTCCCTTCTGAATGCCCAGTGGCAGATGTGTGTTAAACCATTCCCTTGTTCTAGGAAAATTAGCTTTCCTGCAACAATAGCTCTAGAAAATATTGTTTTCACATTCAAGTCTGGGCAACTGTTGCCACTTGCACATCAAATTAGGGTAATGTCAAAACAAAAAATAAAAGCCTTTGGCCCAAAGCCGAAAATTAATATGTCATCCTGGCAACAGAGTTAAAAGGCCAGTGCTCCCCCCCCGCCATCCAAATCAGCAATGTTGCTAGCAACCACTGATTTATTGCTATTCATGATAAAATCAGATTTGAGTGCTCACAATACAAGCAATAGAATGTATAACAATGATCTCAAAATCCAGAGTGAGACATGGGCATGTCTAATAAGACTAAAGCAGATTCCTCCTAGGATTAACTACTTGTAAACATTGCAACTGTGCAGATTTCCCCCCATAATTTGATTCCTAAAATTAAAAAGGGCAGAGTTTAGTAGTAGCAGAAGAAACCTCCAGTTTCACATTCAGCGACAGATAAGAATCTCTCTCCTAAAACACAAACAAAAGAAAACAAAAACCCTAGCAGCACATTTTCCAAACGAAGGACAAGTGTGTTTCTGGATTACCCTCTCTCCAAAAAACAGCCAAACTAAAGTGCAGCACCCTTAAAAAGAAGTCTCAATAAAGTCAGCATGTTCTTTTCTTTGCAATAAGAGCAGCTGGGCTCAGGAGTACTATACGGTATCCATCATTTTGGGTTCTTCCTCATCCCTGTGTACCACTGAATTCCCACTACAGCCTTGAAGCGACTCTGCATTCTGTAACGAAGAGCATAAAGACCAGGAAGTCACTTCTGGGCAAATGTCTCATTCAAAACTCATATGTCAAGAGAATGTTGGATCAAACTTCCTGCCTCCCTCTTAGCCATCCAAGGCTTTAATACCACCCCCAAAAGTAATTGTCACCCATCCTATTGGTATTCTAGAAACATTCATTAAAATCATTTTTCATGTATGAACTACTACTAGCCATTGTTGAGACTGATGCTGGCAGCAGCTTTCTGGAAGCCAACGAAGCAGTTTTGGAACTTCCTTTCAGAGGTTGTTTGTTTGGTTTCCTCTCTGCTAATATCACACAGATTTTTATTTACTTCATTTAATCCCCACCTTTCTCCCCAATACAGTCCCGAAGTGGATTACATCATCCTCCTCGCCTCCATTTTATCCTAATAACCACCCTGTGAGGTAGGGTAGGCTGACTGTGTGTGGCTGGCCCAAGGTCACCCTGCAAACTTCCAGGCAATGTGAGGATCTGAATCTGGGACTCTAGATTTAAAGTCCTGCACTCTAACCACTACACCACTCCAGTGAAAACTTTTCTGCTTGTTACCACTGGAAAGTTAAACTTTGTTTTCTTATTCATGTATTTTCCAAGTCAACTCTTTTCACAGCTTCTGCTTTTGTTCTATAGGTTTTTGTTTTATAGGTTTTTATGTTAATTTAGGTTATTAACATTTTTGAGATATTTTAACATTATTTTAAAAGTATCCTGCCCCTCAACACAGAAGTTCTTGGGTGGTTTGTAACAAATTAAATACAAAGACACAACGCAGTACCAAAAAAACTCACTCCAAAAATCACAGTGGAAACAATCTTAAAGCAGCATTTAAAGCAAATTAAAAGCAATTAAGACCAAAATTAAGATCCATCAAGATATAAAACAGCAGAGCAGGAAAAAATGCCAGGGCAAATGGGACAACAAAACAAACTTAAACAATGAACATAAAAGAGTAAATCCATGAAGCATGACAAAATAAAAATAAACTGACAACACAACATTTAACAAAAACTCAAACAAACAAATACATGCCTGGTGCCAGAAAGTTATCAGATCCAGCACCAGGTGCATAAGTGCAAAGAGGGCATGTATAGCCTTTGTTACCCCATCTTGGAGTTCTGTTAGCTCCTGACTTCTATGGGCATGGGAGGATGGCTGACCGGCCACTTCCCAGAGAATGTTTTTGTTTGCACTCTCCCGAATCCTTATCTAGAAAGCTGACTTGTTTCCCTCAGTTACTAAGTACCAGGTGCAAGGTCTCTCAGTGTCTAGAATGTAGCTTTGATGATGCTATTTGATGCTATTACTTGTAGCCAGCAATTAGGGTATAAGATGTTTAGTTCTAGCTATGCATCTCATCTTGGGTTTTGGCTGACTTCACTGTGTGTAGCTGAGGTCCAGTGGACTGAAATTAGCTTGCTATTTCTGTAAGTTTCTTTATTAAAATCTCCTTGTAAGTAAACCTGGATCTTGCATATCGTTGTCTTGGGATTTCTGGAAATCCCAGAGCTTCTAGTTAGGGTTTCAAACAGGGCATTTCACATATGGGGAGTCATGACAGAAAAGGCCCTGCTTCTTGTAACAGATCACCTCACTTCTGTTACTAATGACACAACACATGATAAAACAAAGTTCAGTGGTACCTTAAAGATAAACTACATTTATTTCAATATGAGCTTTCATGAGTCATAGCCCATGTCTTCAGATGTGTATGTGAAGGTAAAATTGTACTGGGACATCTTATGGGGAAGGTTTGGGTTGTATGAATGATCAGAATGACTTTCAAGTGTAAATCTCAATGTAAAAAGGAAGAGCAGAGGTAGAAAGGTTAGGTGAAAGTCCTAATAAATCAGCACAAAGCAGGGCCTGTTATAGAGCTCTTAACTGACAGGTAGGAATGTACAGAAGCAGGTGGTCCTTCAAATATTGCATTGTACATCACTTTAAACATGTCCCCTTTTGGAAAGCAGTATTTAATAAAATTAATCTTGGTGAACAAACCACAGGGTTGAGCAGGCCTTGTATTAATGGAACAGCAAAAAAAAAAGACATGATAACACTAAAAAACACAGGCAAAGATTCATGGGCAAAAACCATTCTGGCATGTTTTAAGACTGGTAACCTCAGATGTTCCGCAAGACTCAAGCTTGGGAGTCACTGAACATTTTCATCAGGCATCTCTGCTGCTGAAATACTCCTAGTAATAGAACTGGCAGCCACTACCTAGGAGACATCGATGCAAATGGTAACTAGAAAAATATAGCTTAGAAGGATGAACCCCATGGACTGGAATAATAGAAACAGGAAAATCAATAGCAGAAATATATGGTTATGCACATGAGGATGAACAACTGTGGCCCCGGTCACACGGGCAGGAAACTGCAGAGGAGAAGCGTGGCTGTTTGCCCTGGGGCAAACTACTGCGCAGTTACGTGATCAGACCTCCTGTGGAGGTACCGTGGAGGTAGAGCTGAGCAAGTGACCTGCAGGTCTTGCTTTAAATAGTTTATATCCTATTGTTAGCCCAGAGGTTTCAAAGAAAAAAGAAAATTGGGGAGCATTTTGGCCTTATCCCATAAAGAATGGCAAAGTACTTTTGTATCTTTTGCGGTAATCTTGATTTGGTATCCTAGATTTATGTCTAACATAGGGCTCCTTGTCTGATGCTTTATAAACTAAGTTAGCCCACACACACATTTGGATATGAAGAACTATATTCTTGATTAAGGTAGCATTTTCAATACTTCAATAAGACATACATACTGTGGTTGGGTTGTGCAACTCACAGTGCAATCTTAACTCTTCCAAAGAAGTCTTAGAAGGGTACAAATTTTGCTTACGATTACACAGTCTCTTAAATTCTTGAGACTTTGACCCTAATAGGTCTCATTCCCCTGTCATGTTTATTTATTTATTCATTCAATTTATACCCCACCCTCCCTGCTGGAGCAGGTTCCGGGCGGCTTACATGTTGACATCATCATTCTCCACACAGTAGAAGGGGAGATATAACCCCCAGAGGTTTTAAAGAAAAAATCCTAGGCCACATTAGTTGAAAATTGGGGAGCATTTTGGCGTTATCCCATAAAGCATGGCAAAGTTCTTTTGTATCTTTTGCGGTAATCTTGATTTGGTATCCTAGATTTATGTCTAACATAGGGCTCCTTGTCTGATGCTTTATAAACTAAGTTAGCCCACACACACATTTGAATATGAAGGACTATATTCTTGATTAAGGTAGCATTTTTAATACTTCAAGACATATATACTGTGGTTGGGTTGTGCAACTCACAGTGCAATCTTAACTCTTCCAAAGAAGTCTTAGAAGGGTACAAATTTTGCTTACGATTACACAGTCTCTTAAATTCTTGAGACTTTGACCCTAATAGGTCTCATTCCCCTGTCATGTTTATTTATTTATTCATTCAATTTATACCCCACCCTCCCTGCTGGAGCAGGTTCCGGGCGGCTTACATGTTGACATCATCATTCTCCACACAGTAGAAGGGGAGATATAACCATGCTAGTTGGGACAAAAACATGGGGGAGAGCTGGTAAACAGCAATTCTTGGGTGGTTTAGTGTTGGCTATGGAGTTCTATCTGGGCAAAGCTACAGCATTCAGAAAGCCCCAAGTGATGATCATTTTGACATACAAATTGGTTTACCAAGTATTTTCATCCAAATCTCCTACTGTAAGAGGCTTTTTGTTTCAGGGGGAAAATTGAAACGTCATTCATCTTGTGGGACCTCACCTAAGAAGTTTTCCTCATGGATTTCATGTTAATTACAATTTGTTTCGAATTTTAGGTTCAATTTTTATGTTTGGAGTAGTATCAGATAAAGCTGTGTATGTGAGGACCAAGTATTTTCATCCAACTCTCCTACTGTAAGAGGTTTTTTGTTTCAGGGGGAAAATTGAAACATCATTCATCTTGTGGGACCTCACCTAAGAAGTTTTCCTCATGGATTTCATGTTAATTACAATTTGTTTCGAATTTTAGGTTCAATTTTTATGTTTGGAGTAGTATCAGATAAAGCTGTGTATGTAAAGGCTGAAGGTTTAATAGATTAATCACTGGGATGCTGGACGTATTGCTGGCTTTACCCACAGCTGGGGAGAATGGAAGCAATCATGATAGACATTCACTCCCTGCTTCATGGTGTTAAGGGCCTTTAACACACAAGCACTAGGTCCTGCTATAACCTGGTATCCACAGAAACATTGCCTTACTCAGCTGGCACAATGCTGAGAAAGGAGGGAAGAAAAAGGAGAAAATAAACAAGTTTCTTCTGAGAAGATACTGCTAGGCATTAAAAGTGGCAGAAAACTACATTCATAACAAGACCTACCTGTGTAAAAGATGTAAACCCTCCTATAGAATTGAGGCTGGTATGAACGGAAGGATTCTGAACAGACATTGCTTGAAAATTTTGGGACTGCGAACAAATTCTCACTCTTGATTTGAATGCTTCAAGTTCGTTTTTAAAAGCCTCCAAATAGCCTTCTTCGCCCATCTGTCAAAAAAAAGAGTAATGACTCACAAGCAATTATGTGGTTCTCAGATTTCATGCTCAAGGTTACAAATACTCTGTACTAAAGAAGTAAAATAAAATTTCTCTGGCCAGGTAATCCACACTCTGTGTCCAAAAGCTCAATGCAATGACTTGTATAAATATGACAATTCAGTAAATGCATGTAACTTGACTTTATTTTATAGGATTTTCCCCTTCTCCCCACTAAGTTGTTCTAATTCTCCTGGCCTTTTTTTTTGGGGGGGGGGGTTATTTTTATTAAGAACAATACACTATAACAATCAATATTCAAAAAGGTAAGCCTATACTAGCCATAGTTTCAGTAAAACCAATTCAAAAAGGAAAGACAAATAAATATAACAACAATAATAATATTAACAAGAACATCAAACCATAATTTAAAAATACAGTAGAGTTCTATAAAATGTATTATTAGGCAACACTTCATGTTCTGTTAAGTAATCTATAACTGGATACCAAATGGCAACAAAGTGTTCTTCTTGTCTTGCAGTCTGATCAGCCAATAGCTATGCTAAATAGCACAGCCCTACCAGTAAGCTATGGAAATATTACTCTACCACTCTGTTGACTTCTGAAACTTCCGTAAACATTGCCCACACACTATGAAGTATTGCTGCAAGCACAAGAACTAGAAACTGTCTTCCTTTTTTAAAAAAATGAGAGGGGAGACTATAAGAAAGCTGATTTCTCCACCATCATAGAATCTCTGCATGCACCCAGCCTTGCTGATAGCTACTGTTGCATACAGCCCATAAAAAGAAACTAAACATGAATGGCCCTCTCTCAAGCTACTTACATACTAAACTATGTAAATTATGTGCATAAATCTTTCCTGCAGTGAGAATTTAAATATAAGAGCAACTTGCAGGGTAACTTTGTGACTTGATAATATGTAAAGTGCCTTCTTGAATGCCACAGAATGAAACCGGGTACTAAAAGACAAAAGAACATATATTCCATGTGTCCCTCTTTAAAGCTTAAGGCATTCCTTTGCAAGTGCATTTGACAGCAAGACCCAGTGCTTGAAATGGAAACAGATTTTTTTCATAGCTATCCACAACACACAGCCAGTGTGACCTGTGAATATTTTTAGACATCCGTTTGCTTTGCTGTGCTCAAGCCAAGTGCGGTCCAGGCTCCACAAGTCTATTTATAGCAATGGAATGTAGAACTCTTTAAAATATAATTCCATATCAAGAACTACCACCAAAGCTCTGGTATTTATTTACTCCATTTGCACTCCACCTTTCTGCCCACTGGAGACCAAAAGTGGCTTATGTTGTTCTCTTCACCATTCTATCAAATTCTTTTTTTTCAAATTCAAATACCTTTTATTGGCATACAACACCATTCTATCTTCACAATAACCCTGTGAGGTAGGTTAGACTGAGAGACTGTGACTCACCCAAGGTCACCCAGCATGGTTCTGTGGCAAAGTGGGGATTTGAACCTGGGTCTCCCAGATCCCAGTCTGACATTCACTACAGCATACTGACTCCAAAACAGACATAGGTGTTCTATTCTTAAATTATTAGCTCATTAAAAAAAACAACCCTTAAGACAGTGACTGAAATCTTTGAACCACCTGAAGCTTGCCAACCTCCTTGTTAAGCCCTTTAGAGGGACACTAGGGGGGTCATACATGCTGCCTCAGCTTTGTGTGCTGGATCCAAGATGGAATATGTAGAACAAATCTTTCTGTTTCCCTTAGTCCAACTCCCCCTGCACCCTCCCCAAAAGCCACCACTGAGAGTTTGGGGGGGAGGTCCCGAGAAAAGCATGCTATGGGCACAGATGCAGAACTTAAATTGCTCCCTCTGGCACAAGCTTTTGCTCTGCTTGTGGAACTTCCTCCTTAATATAAGAGACTATATCTCATTTGATTCCTGTTTCATGCAGCAGTTCCTCATGTGAGATTCTCCAAACCTCAACAGCAGCTTTATGGGAATGTACAGGAACATACAGAGGAAATCAGAAAACAGGGAAGATCCACTACTGCCAAAAAAGCTTGGATCCAACCTGTATCTCCTCAGTATAAGAGCATAAGAAGAACCTTGCTGGATTAGACCAATAGTCCATCTAGTCCAGCATCCTATCTTACACAGTAGCCAACCAGTTCCTCTAGAGGGCCAACAGGGGAGGCCGAGGCCTTCCCCTAATGTTGCCTCTGAATGTGAAGGTTCTTCTCAGTCACCATGGCTAGTAGCCATTGATAGACTTATCCTCCATGAATCTATCCAATCCCCTTTTAAAGCTGTTTATTCCTGTAGTCATCACTACATCCTCTGGCAGCGAATTCCACACTCTTAGTGTTTAATCACTTTCTGTGCAAATCACACTCTGAACCTACTGTCCATCAGCTTCATTAGCTGCCCTCAAGTTCTAGTATTTTGGGAAAGGGGAAAAAATTACCTTTGTAAACTCTCTCCACCCCATGCATAATTGTATAAACCTCTATCATGTCCCCCCCTCCCCTTAGTTGTCTATTTCTAAAATGAAAAAGTCCTGGACTCTTCAGCCTTTCCTCATAAGGAAGGTGTGCCAACCCCTTAAGCATTTCGGTTGTTGTCCTCTGTACTTCTTCCAGTTCTGCAATGTCCTTTTTGAGATATGGTGATCAGAACTGTACACGGTATTCCGAATGAGGTCACACCACAGATCTATAAAGGGGCACTACAATATTGGACATTTTATTCTCAATCCCTTTCCTAATGATCCCTAACATAGAGTTCACCTTTCTCACTTCTGCAGTACACTGGGTTGACACTTTCATTGAGCCATTAGCCTATACCTGAAGTTGGGATTTTTTTGTCCCAATGCACATCACTTTACATTTACCAACACTGAACTTCATTCGCCACAGTGTCGCCCACTCACCCAGTTTGTGGAGGTCCTCTTGGAGCTCTTCACAGTCAGCCTTGGTTTTCACCATCCTGAATCATTTTGTGTCATCTGCAAACTTGGTCACTACACTACTCACCTCTAGTCCCAGATCCTTTATGAATAAATTAAATAGTACCGGCCCCAATGCCAATCCTTGTGGGACCTCACTGCTTACTTCCCTCCATTGTCTGAACTGTCCATTTATTCCTACTCTTTGTTTCCTGTCATTTAACCAGTTTTGAATCCATAAGGGAACCTGTCCTCTTATCCCATGACTGCTAAGTTTACTCAGGAGTCTTTGGTGAGGTACCTTGACAAAAAGCCTTTTGAAAGTTCAGGTATATAACATCTACCAGATCACCATTCTATACATGCTTGTTCACTTTTTCAAAGAACTCCAAAAGTATCTGCTTATACATCTGTGTCCCTCCCTCACATCTGCATATCCCTGTACAGCTCTCCAGAGTTCTGCTAAGGGTACAGTAATATACTCAATTTTATGGATATATGGCACCCTTGGATCATAATGACATGAGCAGTGTGTATAATTTCTAGTGAATCATTTGCAGATATGTGTGTATTACCATAAACAGTGATGCACGGGTATGCATGCATGATAAACAAGATACATATATATATGTCAATGGGTTAACAATTATGTTGTGTACCCTGCCCAACAATTTCATAAGTGATAATTTCTACTAGAGGAAAATCAAAGTTACTCCAGAATATAGCAGCAAAGTATTCAACATGGAAATTCAAAAAGAAGTAGAAAGGGTGGTCCAGAATTTAAGTAAGGAAAGGAGCCAAAGAGTAAATGCAATCAAGGCATTTGGTTTTGCTACAAAACACTGGCTTATTCAGAATCTGCTGGGCCTGTACTACCACCACTTTATGAAAGTTTGAAAAACAAGACACATTTATGAGCTGTGATAAAGGAAATCTTTTGCTAGGTCATAAAAGCACAAATTCTTCAAAACTACTCAAAGCTCCCCCCCCCCTTTAAACAGAAAGCACAACTCACTGTAGTTCTTTGGAAAAACAGACGAAAACAGCCTCGTGGATCCACATTACAGCTTTTGGCCATTTCAATAATGAACTGCATCACAACTGCTTGGTGGGCTACTTGCTCCATCAGAGCTCGTTTCTGAAAAAAGTCATGACCACAAAGCAGAATCAAAGCAAGACCAAAGCAGAAAGAACTGCCGCAATCCTGGTAGAGCATCAATTTGCAGCTCAGTAAGGATGCTGCAAAGCCTGCAAGAGGATATTAGGTAAAATAGCTGTTGGCCCAGAACAAACACTGCCATTTAAAAATGAATGTACCATTTCTTAAATGGCAGCTTGCACTTATAGTTAATACTCTAACAACATCAACCTTTGCAAGACAGGGTGGAAGATGGCATGGTACAAGTAAACTACTAGGTCCATATTTTAGGAAGTACCAGAGTAGGTCCTTCAAAATCTGGTCAATGTTATCCTCCATCGATTTCATGATGGAGGAGTTCAATAGACAGACTGGCCACAATTATCATATGATTACAGGCTGCTGCTAACTTCAGAGCTCTCTGGATGTTGTATGCTTCCACACACACACACACACACACACATAGTTAATACTCTAACAGCATCAACCTTTATGCTTCCATCCCCCCACCCCCCGCATTAAGACATTAAGAAGTCCAGAAACAGATCAAAAGCTGGGGACAGCTGAGTTTATCTGTAAGGATAGCCTTGGTTTAGAATACACAGGGTGATGTGGAAGAACAAGCTTCCTCTATATCAAAGGAGGCCATTTTAAGTAATACCTGTTCAGCTTCTAGATGGAAACACCATAAAAGGAGATATTTAGCAGTTTCTTCACAGACAAGGTAGGGGTGTTCAGACAGAAATCGCTGACTGTCAAACCATCTGCTCAACATGCCTGGAAAAACAATAAGAGGTGAGCAGAATAATTTATTATGCAGAAATGTTTTGATACAAGTTGAGTCCTACACTGGCTATCCAACTGTTATAATATGGGGGAAACTACATCACTGCGTTCTTCCTGACACATAAAAATAGCCTGCATTTAACCAGCACTTGAGTGATTTAAGTGAAGGTTATGGTAATCAAGATCACCATCAAGCTACCTGTACTTACCAAAATGCCTAATCTTCTGCTCATGTTTCTGAATGAAAGATTCAGATGCATCTTCTTCCATTTCTTTCCTTTCTTTTTGATTAATGAAGCTCTAGTAAACAGAATTTCAGCACTGATGAAACACCCAATATATCACAATATTTTAGTAAAAAAATCTTACATGGGAAAGCTATCATCATTCAACAGCCACCTATCAATGGAAACTATGCAGAGCACAAAAAAAGAAAAGGCCTGACCAGACTTGAGAAGCTAAAGAGCAATTTCCCAAATAACTCCTTTCTAAGAGTTGCTGTTGAGGTCAAGGGACTGGAGAAAACAGAATATTCCCTTTGCTAACTATTTCAGGTCCTGAATTTGCACTAAAGTTATACATTCATACACATGTGGTTATCTATTAAAGACCAAACGATCCAATCCATTAACTGGTTTAATTGTACAGACAAAGGATTTCCACCTGAAGAGCACAACTTTCTTGCCTCTTCCTCCTGTTGTGGTATGGAGCAGCAATTCGGGGCGCTCTGGGTTATAGTGAGAGAGCGGGGGTAAAAAAGTTCTGCTCCAAGGGTGGAAACAGTTCTGCCTATGTAAACCCTCCAGTAGGGAATTAATCTATTCTACCACACTGGCTAAAATGGCTCGTGGATTGTATTTCATGCATGCTCTTGTGTTTACTGTACGAAGTCCATTCTCCATACAAGCACTCAACAAGATTATTTCTGGGAAGCAGAAAGATTAGCAGCCCAAACCTATGCAGAGTTAAACACACCCAAGGCCAACTGAAAGCAAAAAGCTTATCTGCACATAATCAAGCATAGGACTGTGCTATAAATCTTGGTAGTTATGCAATTAACATTTGATCAACTCTGCTCAAGATCACAGATGACAATACAGAGACAGGCTAAAGCCATCACTTGGAACAAAAGCCCACCTCTTCTAAGACTTGGATCAGTGCAACTGAAAAGAATGAAATATTTACCACATATCACATTTCTAGCAATTTAATCCCAACTCCCTCCCAACCACACCCTTACTGTCAGAAATACAGGAACAGGATGCACAAAGATTCTGCAGTTATAGGTGCTATATGCCCACTTTAAAAATGCTCTGCAGTATCTATGCTTTACTTGTGCCTGTGTTTCTATTGTTTAGGAACTGATTAGTCCATACCTTATTAAATACTTCCTTGCTAACGAAATCTACATTCCACAGATCCTGCCTTTCCCGTTGCCTTAACACTTCTTCTTTCCGGCGCCACTCTTCTTCACTATACCTCAGCTCTGCAGCTGCTGCCTGCGCTTTGGCATGCTCTTGGTCTATGGACTCTGAGTTGTGCAGGGCTAGACTGCCAAGTTTCTGCTGGGCTTCTGCTAAATTCCATTTGCATTCCACAGAACTCTTCACAAATGCCTTTTGTTGCTGGCAGGCCATTTCAATCCCATCATTACAAATCTGCATGTTTAAAAAAACCCTTTTAATTATTTCCAAATAAAACAAACTGGTTTATATAACATCAGCAAACAGAACAGCTTCTTTAAAAATACTCTTGCATAAGATATTGTATACTAAGCAGTTACATAAGATTAGTGATTTGTGGTTATGAAATCACATGGGAAAACTTGTATACATGTTTTGATTAGAATGCCTCTCATGGACTTTTCTACCTAGATAGACAGTTACTCACTCAAGCAGCCTGACAGTTGGTCACCACTGCAATAAAGTGTCTCAGTGGCTTATGGCTATCACACGTGGACTTATAGCTGGGCTCTTCTTAGCTTTTTTATTCTAATAATTTTATGTTTTGATCTGTTTAATTTTTTATTGTGAGACATTACAAGAGCCCTCTAAGGTTGTCAGTGGAATCAATCTTTTGAAGTAAAAAAATATAACAGGGGTATAACAGAGGTGGCATGGACCCTTTCAAGATGTTTTGGCAAAGGTAACGGCTTGAGCAAACTGGCCTATTCTCATGAGCCTTTCTCAGGAGAATGAACCTATTCTCACTCAAGGAAAAGGTTAATTCAAAATCTGATACAGCAGTATCAAGATGCTAAAATTATCCAATCCAACACCTTTCTCAGATAGCAACTATTGACCTTTGCAAAGCCAAGGGCTTGTCTCCAAATTACCGTGATTTAAGAAGGGAAATTCTGCATGATTATTGTCTTTTCTAAAGTTCGAGTACAAAAACATCATTTTGTGTACACAAGGAAAGATGTCACTTTCTGACTGGCTGATACAACTCAGCACTACTCTTCTGAAATATACTGCCACTTTTCCTATAAAAATATTTATTCTGTGAATGTAGCACCAGAGACAGAAAACAGCCTCTTCACTACACATCAAAGATCACATTATTGCAAATCACGTTAACGAATATGGAATAAATATCACCTAGCAACTCTATACTCCTTTAGCAGGCAACAGAATCAGAATCCCAATTTTATTGGTAAGCATACACAGATGGCGAGTACAATAAAATGTTAAACTATGTTTGTGTGTGCATGCTGTCAAGTCACAGCTGAATTATGGCAACTCAGTATGGTTTTCGAGGCAAGAGACATTCAGAAATGGCAACTCAGTAGGGTTTTTGAGGCAAGAGACATTCAGAGGTGGTTTGCCATTGCCTGCCTCCATGTCATGATGACCCTGATTTTTCTTTAAGGTCGCTCATCCCAATACAAGCCAGGGCCAAGCCTACTTAGCTTCTGAGATCTGACAAGATCAGGCTAACCTGGGCTATCCAGATCAGGGTAACTAAACTCTGTTCAATGATCCCGAGTTCTATATGTGACTAAGTATGTGATCTTATGCACATTGACCTGGCACTATATCCCACTGAATACAATGAGGCTTCTTTCGCAATGAACATACATGACCCCACTCTGCATGGCTGAAATTCTATGCATAGTATCATGGAAGCAGATCCCATTAAATAAAAGGGATTCCTTCCATGTAAATCTGCAGGATTGGTCTTATTTATAATTCTGTATTTTATGTAACACAGACACATTCACACACACAGGCTGTGGGGTGCTCTATACTCAATGAGTACTTTTAAATTTCTTGTTCTGTGCCCATTCAGTATGCTCAAGAGAGAGAATTTGCTGTTCAACGCCCCCTCCCCGGATGAATGGTGTCTTGGAGAAGGGTTTTTCCATTAACAGACAGGAACAAAACAAGGAAAACCCTAGTAGGCCAATAATGGTGACAGTAAACAAGAACAGTTTCATTTTGTTTTTTAAATAGCAAACATATCAACATGCTTGCAACCTTCAGTGACATGGGGGCATGTGAGTGCCCTTTAATCTGCTATAGAAATAGAAACAACATGACAGCAATACACTGAAAACAAAGAAGGCAAAAGGGCAAACTCTAGTCTAGGAGATAATGAAAAAAGAAAAAAAGGGATTTCCATCTCTTCACAGTCATTCTGTCTCTTTCTATAAGTCACAAATACAGCCAGCCACTTACTGACAGGCTCTCCCCACAAACATTTTGCAAACGATACAAAACTGAATTTCTCAGAAGGGTATTTTTGCACAGGTAATTCAGCTATACTTTAATAAAATTGTTCAAAAATATGCTTTAGTAAAGGGATAGGGATTGTGGACTGTATTACTGTGTATATGATGTACTGTAATCTGTTGCTGCATGTATGATCTTACTATATAATTTCTGCATTGTTTAACATACGTTAATACTTATTCTTGTTTCAGCTCTTTTTTCAGATTTCAGTAATCCTAACCCTATTGTATCACTTTACATGTCCCATCCTGTTGACAGTATTCACTTACACTGTGTGATCTGCTTTGAGACTTTGAGAAAAACAGCCTATAAATAACATATAAAAAATCAAGTCTCTGACAGTGAATGTGTGTGATGTTCTGAAGTAGAAACCACCAGATTAGAGTAATAAAGCAGATTTGGGGCCTTGACATCTTTTCCTTAAGAGCATCCAAGATGCAAAGGAAGAAGTCCAAGGCTGGGAAGGGGGGTGGGGAGCAAGCAGTGACTCATCCATGGGGCCTTGACCCACCTTTAGCAGAGAAAAACGTAACAAAAGAGGTGTCCTTTTGAATGAGAAGAGTTTCCTGTTTAACACGGTGTCACACATAGTCTCTCTCTCCAGCTCCCAAAAGCTAGAAGGGAGGAGACGGCCCGAACTCCCCTCCAGCCCATCATGGCTGCTTCTGACGGGTCTGTGTGTATGGGGGGGGAATCTGAGGACACAAATTCTGAAAGGAGGAACAAGAGCCAGGGCAACAGGGCCACGAAATGCTGGAGACTTGGGGAGAAGACACTAAGACGCCCCTGGTCTGCTGCGCGTTGCAAATTCACTGTGTTTCTGGATTTTGTCAGCCACCTGGACAGCAACGTTGGACTAAACGGCGGAGTGAAACAAAGCATTTAAACCGAGTAAAGGGCTAAATCCGTGCTCTGCCGAAGCAATCCCTTTGTGGTTAAAGGAGACAAAGATTCCATTCCTCTTGGGTACGATACCAGGGCCGACAGCCCCCCCCCCACCTCCCCCCGGAGCCTCCCCAACAGAAAGCAGACAATATTTCAGGGACATTGAATCAGTGCGTCTCTTGGGAAAGAAGTGGCGCTTCTACACGGAGAGAGAGGGCAGTACCTGCGAGTCAGGCGGCTGCAGCTCCTCTTCTCGACTCGGGCATAAATTAAGGGAGCGCGGCGGCCACGCCGCCATCCCCGCACTCTGTTACGACAGATAAAAATAAGATCCCCCTTGCCCTGATTCACGCTGGTACTGGGGACCGTTATGGATCCCACCGGAAATTGGCCAAGCTACTTCCACCCACAACAAAGCGTCCAGTGCTTATGACTTCATCGAGAGGTCCCGCTTCCTGGACGTGTCACGTGACCACAACCGTGCGGACCTAGGTCGCTAAGCGACAGGAAGGCTCTAGTGCGACTGCGCGACAGACAAGCCTGGGCTCCCCCTGGGTCGTCTGAATAGCTGAAGTGTTTCCGATGAGACATAAATTTCGAGAGAGCAGATATCAGAATATTTTTTTAAATCCCATTATTGATTTAAATGGTGGTTTATTAAAGTTAAATATTTTTTTAGTAAATGTTACTAGCGTTAAGACATATTCGGTATTATGCACTGTTCAAAACAGCGCATACTCTGAATAAAGTTAGAATCCAGTGGCACCTTTAAAACTAACAAAGTTTTATTCAGGGTGTGATTTCGTGTGCACGTCAGACAATGAAACAGAATTGCAGATCATTGTTGTTATTCCTGTCCAGCGTGAGCTGTGGCTGAGCCAGCGCTTTCTAGGTGTGAGTCAACCACGACTACTGAGGAGAGCTTAAATCATTAGTAATTAGTTTTTTTTAAAATAGTAGATCTCATTTTTATTTGGATTAGAAGAACTATATAACAATTTGTAGTATTGTTCGAATGTTTGTATTATTTTATTGGAGGATGTTTGCAGATTGCCCTGCTGGTCTCTTATGCAGGTAACGAAGCGTTCTGCCATTCACTATTTAATCTTCCAAAACAGAAAATGTAGTGATTTGTGACTTCTAAAGTTAATTTTTTGTTTTAATATTGAATTTTTAAAAATCTGTATAATTTCTAGTGCTTCCAGTTTCTTTCTTTGTGCTAACAGATGTCGGTAGATTTTCTTGCTTCAGGTCTTCTTGTGGATGTTTTCCAGGTGTTGAGTTTCATTTTTTAATTCTTCTTGTATTTTGTTTTTGCATCTTTTATAGGCAGATGAAAGTGCAATATACTTGCCTAGTATCACCGCCTTAAGAGAGTCCCATATCACCTCTAGAGGAACATCACGATCAAGATTAATGTCAAAGAAGTCCTTAATATCAGATTCTATTGTCGAAAAGGCTACTGGGTCTTTCAATAAAGCTTTGTTCAATATCCAGTTGAATTGCTTGGTTTTTCTTTCCTTTTTATTACGCAATCCACTGGAGCATGATCCAACCACTGCCTGATGCCAATAGATGATGATATGACTATCTATTGAAGACTCTGATATAAATAAGTAATCTATTCTACTAAAAGAGGTTATTTGGGAGAAAAATACGTAAAGTCTTTTTCTGTGTCAAATACTGAGAGTCACTCGTCCCACAGTTTGGCTTTTCCCGTGGCATTTTCCATCTCCCCTAATAGTATATTACCCACTCCATGTTTTCTGCAGTACGCACAAAAGGGGGCCTCCCATCATGCACTTTGTCATGAACGGAGCCTCTCCTCCCTTTTGTAAGCACCTAGTAAAAGCACTGCATGAACTAAGAATGCGTGTCAATCTCAACACACACACAGCACTCCCAGGAGGACTCAGATATGGACTATTTTAGCATGTAACACCAAAAATGCATGTCTGAGCCTCTCTCACACTGTTTGCACCGGAGGTGTGTTAATAATGCAGGAAAGGATGCAGAAGAGAAACAGAGCAGTTTTATATTTGCATTCTAGGTCAATTTAAATCTCATGTACTAGAGCTCCTTTTTCTATTTTCTGTCAGCAGTGGTAGCTATATGAGCCCTGATTGCTCTCAACAGGGCATTTTTAAAAAAGGACATAGGGTTAATAAATGGAATTGATCAAGAGGCCACTTTTATAAAGGAAATAGGGTTGTAGTTTATTTCACTATATATTATCTTGTTTGTACTGCATTCCCCCCCCCCAATTGTTGTACGCCAGTTGTTGAGTCATTTATGATAAGTCTTAGATTGCTTGGTCTTTATGGCCCACCCCTTTTGTAATCCACCCTGAGTCTCAAGGGAAAAGGCAAACTATTAGTAAATGTATCTCTGAATGCTAGTTGCAGGGGGCAGGGTATGAGGTTCAGTAGCAACTGCCTTATTGCCTAGCTTATTTAATTTTTTAATGACAGGATCCATTGCTTTGTGGTACCACCATGGTGCGAAAACATGGATCCAAAGCATGGATCCTCAGGATTTTTAGGTGGGGTCACCAACAAACCACATATCACACTTATGGTGACAGATTGCACCACAAAAAGCATGGGTCCATTTCTTGATGGCACCTCCATTGCTCAAAAACAATGATCCAAAGCTCTGGAACCTCAGGAATCCATATGTTTACACAGAGTTCCATTAAAATTCACTCTGATATAATACACTACATATATGTCCATGAAATGGACTAGAGAAAACAGAGATATGGTTCTTTATGGGATCACTGTGGCAGAAAAACTGCACGTGAAAACATTTTGTCATTGAGTCTTATGATTTTTACATAGAGATAAGAGCAATGGCCAAGGTCAGAATGGTGGTTCAATGTTACCATCTTTGATGAGTGTGGGCTCCTCAGTATATGCAGACCTGATTTATAATCTTTATTTGGAGCTTCACCTTTCAGTGCTACATATATAACCCACTTGGTCCAAAAAAGATATTTTATATTTACTCTTTATGTGTGTGTTATCATAATTTAAACCACTGAAGAAGGCTCTCTGGGCTGAAATGCATCTGGTTCTGTGAGTATTTGATATGTGTGACCTGAAGTTACTGTATGTGCAACTCAAATCTGTTGCTGTATACTATGCTTTGACATTTTTTGTATGTTGTTTTTAATCCCAAATTTTTGGTGTGCTGTGCAATAAATATTTGTATTTTATCTTATGTTCTTGTTACTCAACCTTTAAGGTTGCTAATTTGATTTTCAGGTTGTTGTTGTTTTCCCTTTCATTGTATCCCTGGTTTTTATATAGACTCCACAAAACTCAACATCAGGTCAATGTCCGTAGACTGAACCACAAACTCTCTGTTCTGTGGCATAGCAAAGGCGCAAAAAAAAAAATGGATCCAAGATGCAAATCCTCTTGTACGTTCATGATTTCTTCATGGAACATTCTCATATAGACAATGAAATCACAGATCAACATCAACATTAACGGAATGCACCATCAAAATAAAAGTGCCATTATGATGCTAGCCCATGGCATGAAACATGTCTGCCTACCAGTTTTACATACAGTTCCTGAAAAATCACTGACAGATCACAGATCATATTCATTTCCGCTGATTCTATCAATTTTTAAATCCAGGACATTATGGTATCACAATGACACAGACACTTATAGAAAAACTAGAACCAAGTTTGAGTTCAGTGGCACCTTTAAGACTAACAACAAGATCAAGGTGTTAAAGGTGCCACTGGACTCAAACTTTGTTTTGCTGCTTCAGACAAATACGGCTACCCAGCAGACTCTATTACAGAAAAACTGTTAGTCCTCACAATTTCCATGTAGAATATTCCAAAATGTAGTGTGAAATGAGAATGCCATTTAACAATCATAAGGATTCAAGAATTTAATGCAGCGTTCCACCATGGGAATTTCACAAAGACTAGGCTTTATGTTCTTTGTGATTCATTTTGTGGGCATGGATGTGATATGTGATTTCCTAATGATTTTTGGGTGAACTGAGGTAGAATTCCTAAGGATTCATGAGGATCCAGTGCTTTGGATCTATGTTCTTGATCCATGGTGGTGCCATGAAAAGGCGAACCCATGCTTTTTGTGGTGCAATAGGTTGCCATGGATGTGATATGATTTGTTGGTGACCCCACATTACACTCATGAGGATCATGTTTTGGATCCATGTTTTTGCACTGTGGCAGTGCCATGAAGCAATGGATTTGTGAACTTTGTGGTGCAGTTCTGTGGCCATGGATGTGATAAATGATTTGATTATGAGTTTTGCATGACCTAACTTTAAAATCCTGGAGTTCTATTAGGATCCATGCCTTGGATTCATGCTTTTGTGCCATGGTGGCAATGCAACGAAGGGGTGGATCTGTAATTTTTGTGGTGCAGTCTGTGGGCATGGACATGATATATGATTTGATGGTGACCTTTGAGTGACCAAAAGCACAAATCATGAGAATCCATGCTTTAGAACCACAGTTTTGTGCCATGGTGGTACCACATAATTTTTGTTGTGCAAACTGTGGCTCTGGATATGCTATGTGATTGGATAGTGAGTTTGGGACCTAATGCAAATATCCTGGGGATCCACGAGTATCTCTTTTTGTGCCATGGTGGTACCACAAAACAGTAGATCTATGATTTTTGTTGTGCAGGCTGTGGCTATGGACATGATACATGTTTTGATGGTGAGTTTGGGGCGACTCAACAAAAAAACATGAGGACCCATGCTTTGAAACTGTATTTATGTGTTCTGGCAGTGTCACATAGTAGTGGATGCATGATTTTTGTGATGCACCCTGGGGCCATGGACATGGACCTGATATGTAACTGGATAATGAATTTGGTGTGACCAAAAAAATAAATAAATGCTGATGATCCATGAAAATCTGTGCTTTGGAACTATCTTTTGGAAACATGGCAATGCCATGAAACAGTGGATGCATGATTTCTGTAGTGCAGTCTGTGGCCATGAAAATGATGTATGATTGGATAGTGAGTTTGGGGAAACCCAGTGTAAAAGTCCCGAGGATCCATGAAGATCTGTGCTTCAGAACTACAATTTTCCACCATAGCGACACCATGAAGCAGTGGATCTGTGATTTTTCTGTTGTAATATGTGGCTATGGACATAATGTGATTTGATGGTGCGTTTGGGGTGACTCAAAGCAAAAATCATGAAGATTCCTGAGGATCCATGTTTTGGAACTACGTTTTTGTGCCACTGTGGTGCCACAAAACAGCGGATGCATGATTTCTGTGCTGCTGACTAAAGACTAAGACATGATGTACAATATAAAGGTGGTTTTATTTTGTTTCAATGTAAAATTCATGTGAGTTAATGAGGATCCATGTTCTCTTGCCATTGCTGCTTTGCAAAGTATTGGATCCATGTTCTTAACGTTCGAAATTCTGTGGTCTTGGCCAGTGTTCCCTCTAAGCTGAGTTAGTGTGAGCTAGCTCACAGTTTTTTAGCCTCTGGCTCACACATTTTTGTCTTAGCTCAGGGAGGATGACTCCAGAGCCAACTAATTTATGCAGTAGCCAAATTGCTCGCTCACAGCTTTAATGCCAGTAGCTCACAAAGCAGAATAATTGCTCACGAGACTCCACAGCTTTGAGGGAACATTGGTCTTGGCTTTGACATGTGATTTTATACTGGATTTCAGGGGGGTTGGTGAAAAAAACTAGAGGATCCATCAGGATCCATGTAGATCCATCCAGCTTTTACTTTTTTCCATAAATAATTGGGTTTTGTTTTGAACACCTATAGCTGTAGCTGTTCCAAAGGGCTTGAAAAACCCTGAGGCTCCGTGCTTTGGAACCATGTTTTTGCAGTTTTGTGGTGCCACGAATTTGTGGGGGCATGATTTTTGGAGTGCTGCCTATAGTCTAAGACATGGTCTGCAGTATGATGCTGGTTTTATTTCATTGCAGCACAGAAATCATATGAATTCATGAGGATCCGACCTTTGGAATCATGTGTTTGCGCTGTTGTGGTGCCACGAATCTGTGGATGCCTGATTTTTGTAGTGCCCCCGTAGATTGACACATGTCCTACAATATGATGGTGGTTTTATTTCGTTTCAATGTAAAAATCATATGAAATTCATGAGGATCCATTTAGATCCGACTTTTACCCAGACCCCTCTAAGTGCTCTGAGGCCGAATCTAATTAAATTGCCACCTCAGTTCTCCCCTGATGCGAGAATTTACTTGCACGCGGACCTTTGTGTGCCCCCCCCCCCCCGGTGTAAAACGAACATTCCCAACAGAGCATTGCGCGCGATTCCGCCCTTACTCTCTGGAGGGGCTTGCTCAGGGATCGGCGCTAATTCCTCGAGTCTTTGGGGACGCCCCCCCCCTCAGCCCTTCTCCACGCCAGGAGCGTTAGAACGTTGACGTTCCCACGGCAACACGAGGCTTTACCTTGGAA
>NW_015163623.1:677486-678702 GCF_001447785.1 Gekko japonicus
CGACGCTTTCCCTTGGAACAGGTACGCTGGCGCGGGCGGGCAGACAGGCTAAGCGGGAGAGTCCTTCGTCACACTCCGAGCCCCCTGGGCCTGGCCGAGGGCGGGGATGCCGCTGAAGGTAGTGGTGGAGCTGCAGATCCATGCGGTGAGAGGGGCAGCAAGGGAGGGGAGGGTGTAAGACCCCTGGGGAGAATCCCAAACAGGTAGCCGGGATGTCTGTCGTTTAACACACGCTTCTCTCCACGTGTCTTTCCAGTGCCCAGTTTGTAATGCCCCCACCACTTACCTGGCCCGATGGCAGGGGGAGAACTTGGATGTGTGTAGGCTATTTCCAAAAGGAGACATGCCAGGGCTCAGACCTGCCCAAAAGCAGCATCTAGAGAGATCTGGAATCCCTGCCTTTCTCCAGACCAGGGCTGCAGGTGGTTCTTGGCGCTGTGCATATACCCAGAGGCGCACTCACCTGTATTATTGTCCCCTTTAGCCCTTGAAAGTTTGCTTATCCCAGCCTGCCCTTGAAAACCAATTGCAACTGGCAAAGGCAGCCTTTGATTACACATTTGGATCTCTGAAGAGATGCATTGTCTCACAAGATCTGCACTGATGTTGTGAGCCGGGGTAGATGTCTGCTTGCCCAAAAATCACTGATAGAAGAAGAAATGATGTACAGCATCATAAATAGGCTGAGGTGTGGAAGCCTGATGGCACAGAACTGGGACTAACCATCATATATGTCTTTGAACCCAAGCAAAATGACATTACAATACACGGTAGTAGTCAGATGGGAGCTCTAAAGATGTTATCTGTCTTGTAGAATACTTTGTGAGATAATGGCTGAGGAAGTGTCTGAGTGATTCCTAGCTCTGTGATGGTTGTAGTTCTCCTGTCCCAATATATCTATCCAACTTTTTTTGAGATCATCTAAGTATCTTAGATAAATAAATATGTTTTGCAATTGGTGGCAAGTGGGAATAGCTATGTGACTCACCCCCCCCCCCCCCCACTACTGCTATGATTTTTTTCTTCCTAGGTCTCCTGTCCTGGAGTATACTTGACAGAGAGGAATGATGTTTACCTTACTGTTTGCCTCCTGGGTCAGAGCAAGGAGTCCGATTGCCTTCCTCCCATTTTCCCTCTCTTGTTTCATGAGAAAATGTGGTTTGAGAAGGTAACCTGTTAAGGATTTTAATCTTTATTTTTTTCTTTGAATACAGCC